>NW_010300961.1:13619-17201 GCF_000700745.2 Antrostomus carolinensis | reverse complement strand
ATATTAAAAAAAAAAAAATCAATGTGTATATACCGTATATCTATACCCAAACATATATCTCTGTGAAGCAACAGCACTGTGTGTGTGGTCACTGTGTCCGCTTTGCTCACACAACTGCCTTGCTAGGGCATACTGTGGGGATAGAACTGCTCTTAGTTTCCAGGAACTGGGCTGCTCTAGAACTCAGATAAGCTAACAGCCAGGGGAAGAAAGGAAATATGCACTGATGTGATGCCAGTTTAGGGAAGGGGAGGAAGCAGGGTGTGGAGAGAGACTGTGTTACTGCCAGTCAGTGAAAGCTCTCCGTTCTTCTGCCTTCCCAGTGTTATCAGGATCAAAGTATTCTTTAAAAAATAACAAAGGCTTTACTTCAGCTCCTCTCTCTCTTCCTAGCAACTTGAGCTCCCTCGTTCTGCCCAGAGAATGAACTAAATATTAAAATTATAATTTTAGGGTAGTGTATCATTTAGGAGGGGATTTGAAATAAATAGCTTCATCTAGCAGGATGCTAATTGAATATTTTAAACATCCATCTCTAAGGCCTTGCTTAACAGCATTAAATTAGGGGATATTCAGCCATTTCCTTCAAGCAGTAGTGCTTCTGGCATAAATTTATCCTTGTCAAACACTTACCAACTCCCTTATTACTATCCAGTGTATTTCAGCAGCGTTTCACTCTAAGGTATGTATGTTGGTAGTCTTTAATAACTTATTAATAACAGAGGAAATACTGTGCTTTTAAACTGTTCTTCATAAATCTGAACAATACTAGACGCTAGTGAAAATATAGTTGTAGCAGTATCACATAGAGGAAGATAAAAGACAACGTCAACCATATAATTAATTTACCTGTGGATACTAGTGACAGCTGATAGGAGTTGATGCCTTAACTCAGGTAATTAAGGAAGAGATGGCAATGCAATGTTCTTCCATTCAGATGCCATTTGACTTAACTTTAGCCATTAGTAAAGTGCTAACTCTGTTTAAAGAATGGATATGTATGGGGAAAAAAATCCCAAACTGTACTGAGTTTGGGAGAAACTGCAACTACTTTCTGTTCCTTCTTTCCTTCCCATTTAAGTAGCAGTCACAGAATCATTAAGGCTGGAAAAGACCTCTAAGATCATGCAGTCAAACTGTCAACTCCACCACCGTGCCCGCTAAACCATATCCCCAAGTGCTACATCTACACGTTTCTTGAACACCTCCAGGGACGGTGACCCCACCACTTCCCTGGGCAGCCTGTTCCCATGTCTGACCACTCTTTTGGAGAGGAAATTTTTCCTAATATCCAACCTGAACCTTCCCTGGTGTAACTTGAGGCCATTTCCTATCATACTATCACTGGTTACCTGGGAGAAGAGACCAACCCCCACCTCTCTACCATTCAGGGAGTTGTAGAGAGTGATAAGGTCTCCCCTCAGCCTCCCCCAGACTGAACAATCCCAGTTCTAGTGATCTCTGCTCCTGCCTGTAGGACAGCTTCTCCAGCAGCCTGATCACAAAAGCCCAGGATAACTGATGTGGTAGGCAACAGGAGAGATGAGCATTAACCCCAGGCTACCTCCAAAACAAACACAAATGCTTTGCTTTGGTTACTCTTTGGCCTTTTTCTATCCTTCATGTGGCTCTAGTGCTGCTGGCACGACACAGGTACTTGGGAGTTTACAGTCGGGGGCCTTTCAACAATACATAGTACTGTGGCTTGGAGCCACGTCATGCTTTATGTTGTATAGCCTCATCTTTGATCCATCTCTTAATTGTACCTTGATTACTTCAGGAAGTACGTTGGCGATAAGATGAGTTAGCTTCTTATCTTGAGCAGGCACATGGCTTTGCACAGTGTTTCCTACAAATATCACCTGTTTGTAAGAGCTGGCTCAGCACCCCTTACACAGCGTTTCACAGCATTACCAAGCAGTTCTTCCATTTGGACACCTAAATGATAGTGGAGTTATACTTCAGCAACTAGTGGGGAAAAAAAAAGAGGCTCTGCAAGGATTATCTTGGGAAATAGAGATGTGCAACAGAAAGCCAGAACTTTAAACCAGGGCTTTGGGTCACAGAGTTGATGAGGGTTCATGCTCTGCTTTTTCCTCCCCTCACATGGAAGGCTGAAGGTAGGTAGGACTGCTCATGCAGTGAGCACACCCATACTTTGTGCAACAGTTAGAACTGACCTTACATTGGTTCCATTATAAGGGACAGAAGCACAATGACACTTCCATAGCTACAGGCTTTCTATTTTGCTCCGAGGGACTAAGTAAGGGGCCAAAACACACTTTACCTAATTGCAGGTGTGCTAAGATCCTCATTCCAAGGGAGCTAGGCATTATTTGCTGCCTCTCCCCCTCAAAACAATACGTTTGTTATATCCTGGAGCAGGAGGAGTTCTGTCAGAAGGTTTAAGGTCTAGAGATTGTACCTTTCCATGCACTGTAGTATGAACTGTCCACATGCAGTCCTGCAGATGCAATTGTCTTCCATCTTTAAACAGGACCCCTACATGGAAAGAAGTTGCAGAAGATAGTTGCAGCCTCCCCTGTTGGCAAAAACACAGCAAGGAACTAGCTAGCACAGTTGGTCTCCCCAGTATAAACTGGACCATCCCATAACAAACAGGGAGCAGAAATGATGTCTCTCAGCATCAGTGCCTGTTTATATCAGTGTTCCTCCCCATTCCTCAAATGGGCCTGCTACTGAGCCTTATTCAGATGAACATTGAAAACAAGTCCGCTCTAATACTTGGTCAGGTCAGACTAGGGAAAAGAAGACTTGGTCCCTATCTTGGTCACTCCATCATGCGAGGATGTCATAATAAATGGATGGTTTTTTGGTCTGGTAACGGAACTGCTCTAGCTTCAAGCCAATCCTCAGAAGAACAGCTTCATCCCACCATTTTGCCATGACCTGGGAGAAGAGGAGAGAGGTAGAGAGAGAAAAAAGGAGGGGGAGGGAAAAAAAAAAGTAGCATCATCACATACAGATGCTCTTGAAAGCCATGAAAAACATCTCTTCCCCCCCCCCCAGAACCTAAAGGACACATGATTTTCCTTTTTACCCCAGTTAAGTATGGCATCACTGCATTGGGCAGGTATGTGACCTTTAATTACAAGACATGGACCTTTCATTTATATGAGACCCATTTCAAGAGGGAAGGACTTAAAGGAGTTACAGAAATGAGAAGTAAGAAAAAGAGAGGAAAGAATAGTGACAAATACTGGGTACTGATGCAAGTAGACAGGGAGACAAGAAAGATCTGTCTCCCAGATACCTGAAGAGTACCTCTGCCATTCAGGAGTCAGTTACTCTGAGGCAAATCTCTTCACCCACAAGTTAAAACTTTCATTACCAGTACCTGCCG
Organism: Antrostomus carolinensis; assembly: GCF_000700745.2. NCBI lineage: Eukaryota > Metazoa > Chordata > Aves > Caprimulgiformes > Caprimulgidae > Antrostomus > Antrostomus carolinensis. The sequence continues at coordinate 13,837 of NW_010300961.1, read as the reverse complement.
ACTCCTAAGTGTGCTGTGTGAAACAGCAGGAACCTGGTCATAGTGCTTTAGGACAGAGCCAGCTGAGACTTTTGTGACCCAGCATTCACAAAGAGCCAGTACTCACCTGGAGGCTGATGGGAAGCCCAGCAGTAGAATATCCAATGGGCACCACAAGGCCTGGAATGCCAGTGAAGTTACCAAGCTGCATGAACCTGGGGGAAAAGCTGTTGTTAGCA
>NW_010300961.1:0-13594 GCF_000700745.2 Antrostomus carolinensis | reverse complement strand
CTTGGGACAGCAGGAAAGTGATCCTTTTTTGGGAGAGGTAGCTAGGATCTCCTGCTCTACAGCCTGAGCTCCTTCAGTTAGTGTAGCTAGTCTTACAGCTGTTACCAAACTTTTCCTTCTGTAGCACAAGAGCACTGTTCTTACCTCATGGACCGGACTGTGAAGCACATATCGCTGCTCCCACTCAAGAGGTCAGATTCATAGATTCTTGGGGCAGTGGAAGCAACAGCTGTGGAGGAATCACAAAATAACTGAGACTGAAAGGGACCTCAGGAAGTCATCTTGTCTAACCTTCTGCCTCAAGGGCAGTCAGCTAGAGCAGGGTGCCCAGGACACGTCCAAATGGCTTTTGAATATGCCCAGGGATGGAGATTCCACAGCCTCTCTGGGCAACCTGATCCAGTGCTCAAAGAGCAAAGGAAGAGTCAGGCAGTGGGCAGTCTTCATGAACAGCTCAGTTCATTAAAGCCACATGTTTGATATACATTGGTCATGTAAACTTACATCCCTGGAACGCAATGAAGTCACTGGGATTTATAAATTAAACAGTTTCTATTGAGAGAAAGAAGATTTGCATACATAAATAGATGTCCAGTCCCTCCTGTGTAAATGTGTTGGCTCTGCAGCTCCTGTTTCAAATACCAAGGAGTTTCTCACTGCTGTGGATACAGGCAGTGATTCTACAAATACTCAGCAAATCTAGAAATACACAGCAGTCCTTCTAACCAGGCTGCATTATCTTCTAAAGGCCTGAGGCACAGCCAAGTATTTGCACAAAAATCACACTCTTAAAATTGGGGAGGGAAAGTTAATGCAGTGACTGTTCTTAAAATGCACCACACAGCTGCTGGGGACCAGCTCTTTGGCCAATACCTGGTGTAAGGATACAGTTCACAGTGGTGAAGATCTCTCGCAAAAATCTCATGCTCCGAGTTCTCTGGCGGTTTGCCTGCAAGCAGAGAGACTACTGTCTGACCAGGCCCTCCTGCTTCACAAGGCTCATGTTTGATGTTGACAGACTCTGCCCATCAGAGCCTATGCCTTTGCAAAAGAAGACACCAGAAGATCCTGCAGTTTGGATGCAGGACACCAGTCCAGGCGGCACGTCCTCTGTGGTGCCCCACCATAGAGCACGGTTTCACAGCAGAGGGCAGTACAGCTGGGTGATATCTTTCCATGTATATGGGGAGGTTAAGAGAATCCTCTACCCCACCTTTGCCATTTCACAAGGTACCTCCCATACCCAAGAAGAAAATTAACCCTATCCTAGCAAAAACCAGGACAAGCCTTCACCACAGTATGTTTCTTACCGTAATATAATCCAGAGCTGTGAACTGGGAAGCCAGGGCCAGGTTAGCTCGAGTGTCCAAATTCTGAAAGAGAAAACATCAGTCTTGGCTCTGCTTGCAAGAGACTTAATGTGATGGCCTAGGAGTTCTCTTCTGGGTCTGCTCTCCTGTTTCAGTAGTCATCCAACAGGTGATTTGTCATAGAAAAAGCAGGAGAGCCTCAGGTTTCTCACTGACATGACACTTCTTCTGTATCAGCCAGGACAACTACTGCCACTGATCCAAGCTGCTGCTACTTACCATTTCCTGGAAATGTTTATTGAAGTCAGGTTGCAGGAAGTCCCTCATCTCACTGAGAATGCAGATTACATGTGCTACTCGCAATTCCTCCATCTCTGGAAGAGACACTTCAACCACACTGGCTCCCAAACTCTGCAGGTGCTCCACAGCTGTGTACAGAACAGGTAAAGCACAGACCACATCTCTGAGTTCACCAAACTTCATAGAAGGGTTGTGAATCCCCACCCCCTTGAGAAGTTGGAGACCTCATAGGCCAATACAAGGCAGGCATCTTCAGTGCATCACGTGGCATGCAGATTGTTGCAGCCACTTCTTGTAGGTAAAAGCTTTCAGCCTAACTAGATCTCAGTATTTCAACAGGGCAGGAGGAGGGGCTTGCAGACAGGTTCCCAGTTTACCCGCTATATTTTGGGCAAGTTTGTATCCTCCCTCTAGCCCCACAGTTAACCCAAAGCGTAAAGGTGGACTGACAGTGCTTCCCTGAGCACTTGACATGACTGGTATTCTATCAGCATAAAGTGATTATTTAACATCATGACATTCCTATTCAAAGCATCTCCTAAACCATAATGGCACAGGAACCCAGGGGATACTCAAGGGACCAGGTCAACAATACAGGTTCACTAAATCCTGATGCACTTTTGCAAGGCTGAACACCAAGACTTCAGGAAAAGTTAATCTTCTGCAGCCTAAAAAGAATCATCTTCTTTCTTTGACCCCAGCTTCTTCATAAATACCCAAGCTTGCCTATTTCACTGGCTTATGATGCATCTCTCCTAAGAAAAGTCTACACATGTAGAAGTGTGAATGTCTATGGAAATAAGAATCCTGAAGAAAATCCAGGCAAACGAAGCCCGAATTCTCTCAACTACCTCAGCTCCAATGCGTAGGAGGCCAACTATTATACCAGGCATTGTAGATTCTTTCTCCCACACCCCCCAAGTACCCACCAGGGTCAATTTTGCTTAGTCTAAAATTTGACGAAGCTACCCTAAAGGCACCATTTGGCTGATTTAAAAGAAATACCAGAGGACTGGATACATCACAAAGACCTAGCCCTGTCTTTCCCACTGAACATTATATTATGAAACAAGTCCCTCCCTTAAAAACCTTTTACCATTAAAGCTTGCAGAGTAAGTATTACTGAGCACAGATCTGTCTTTATACTGACAGAGGCTTAGCACACTGGACTGCATTCTTCCATTGTAACCTGACAAGCCTACAACTGCCGAGCTTTTTAACCCTCAGCAGTCAGGAGGGCTTCCCTAATACAAAGCTACTGCTGTTTGTGCAGCCAGGCCTCTTTAAGCATCTGCCTTTAAGGACTTCAGGCGAGATCTTTTTAATGCATATGTAAGAGGAGCACCAAGTGATACCATGACATCAGGCAGAATGAGACTTACAGACTTTTCCTCTTTACCTTTCTCACAGATGGACAGGACTTCAGCATCACATGCCTAGAGAATAAGAGGAAAGAACTAAGTAGACCTTAGTAACTGCTCTCCTCTCCTTGGTGAGCACACTCACTAGGACTTCAGTCCTTATGGAGCTTTCCTTGTTCCTATCTCTAATGGTGGTGAAACATAGCCCTCCAGGACTGCCTTAGGCCACCTGCTCCAAGAGAACAGCTTGCAAGTCATACCCCTAAGGAAAAGGAAAGGTCATCTTTTCCATAGGAGCAGATGTTTCATCTCTGCACTGAGGCAGAGCCAGAAAGAGTCCTTGTTTTCCCCCAGAAAAGAAATCCTGAGCACATTTGTGGGGCTGCATTACAATTGCCAAGCAGTACTAGCTTGGAAGCCCAGTTTCTACATTGGAACAATGAAATACCACTCATCAGCAGCTACTGTCATCAAATGGATACACTAATTTTCTTAATTTGATTTTAAACTAACTGCCTTTTGTAATCAGTCCAGAAGTATTGCTTCCAATAGAAACAGCAGTATGAGGAAGCATACTGCCATCAACTGTATAGTCCCTACCTTTCCTCTTGCCTCCAACAGACTTCTACTCAAAAGGCTGCCTTAGGAAAAAAAATCTGTCCCTGTCCATATTTTCACCCAGGCTATATTCTCTTCCAATTATAGGACTAAATATGAGAAGCTTTAATGATGACAAGCAAGAGAACAGCGAATGCACTGAATCCCTTTAAAATCTCATTTTGCAAACCAGCAGAAAAAGAGAGAGAGAGAGAACGGGCACCTTAAAAAATGTCCAGTCCACTCCCAGTTTTAAGCCTTTCAGGTCAGGAGCACACATATCAGATAGGGTTGCTTTGGGCTGTTTTAGTCCTGCAGGGAACAAACAAGAGTTCCTCCTTTTATCTGGGATGCCTCTAGGAAGGCAGAGCAGCTGGGCTCAGGGAGGGAGTGGAGTCACCTACCATATGGATAGAGCGGATCTGGCTCAGCAAGGATACTGTAAACAATGGCTGCATCTGCCACTGAGGTACAGATAGGGCCTGTAAAAGAGACATCAGCTATAAAAACGTGACAATGGCTAAATACTACCTTCCTCCCAAGGTCTTTTGTAGGCACAGATTGCCTTCCCTGTGAGAACACCACATAGCAAGGTCCCTGAAGTGGAACACAAGTCTTCCTACCTACGCTGACTGTGGAGTAGGAGAGTGGCAAGCTGCCATGAGAACTGATGCGCCCAAATGTACCTAGAGAAAAAGAAATGAGCAGTTAGCTTGGTATTGCCTCCCAGCAGAGAAAGAAGATTGAAGAGGGCAAGAGGGATGAGAGGGTAGAAAGAAAAGCAGCACACATGTTTTGTTTAGCATATGACTCAAATAAGGTGGGTTTTTTTCAAATGTCTGTTCAACAGCCAGTACTGAGAATACTTCCACTCTGCCAGTTCAACCCACACCACTCTCAGGGTGTTATACTCGAGTTTCTCTGGTCAAGTTTTGCTTGACAGAAATTAATGGACTGTGCCCGACTCGTCTGTAGCGTTCCATCTGATACAGCAAACAAGACACACACCCGCTCCATGATTAAAGGGCTCTACCTTTCAGTCCCACCACACCACAGAATGAAGCAGGAATCCTCACAGAGCCTCCTCCGTCTGTGCCAATAGCCACCGGGCAGAGACCTACAAAAAAACCCCACACATTGGCCTGTGATGAGAGAGACATCATGTTGCCCTGTCCATTCTACCAGCAGCTGTAGCCAAGACAGCACACAGAGCTCTCTGTTCAGCTAGGAGTTCTCTCTAGCTTTCTAAACCCACTCATAAAAACTAAATGCCTGAGGTACTTTTGGACGAGGATCTTCCTCCCACCACCCCTGAATTCCATTTAGGACCACCTACCTGCTGCTACAGCTGCTGCTGACCCACTGGAGCTCCCACCTGTGAAGTGGTTAGGCTTGTAGGGATTCCTAGGGATCCTGTGGTACCTGAGGCAGAAAAATAGTGTTAAATCTTTTCCTAGGAAGGACCATGTGCACTACAGGGCAGGAAAAGATCCAGAAACACAGCTCAGGGATTCCAGTCTCTTAGTAAAGAAATACCATTTCATCCCAGATAGTGCTAAGTCCCTGGAAAACAAGATGCAAAAAAGACTTGTGCCTCAATCCAATCTCTTGTTACTGTAAGCTGCCTATCCAAATGAGACTGAACGCAACACACAGGATGCTGCTCCAGCTCTTCTGTCTGTGACACCACTGTGCCATTACTGCATCCCACAGTGCATTATGCAATTCCAAAAGGTGGAGCAGCTGGTGGTCAGCAGTTCCTACAGACAAGCAAGTCAGCATCCCTAGCTCTGCCCTTTATCCTGGAGCAGCAGCTCCCCAAGTCTCCAGTCTGACCACAGTCCCCAGACACCAGAGAGCTGCCAGGCTGCCAGGGTATCCAGTTGGACCTCACACAGTGAGGAAATGCCCGGCACTTTGTTGTGGAGGAGCCTCAATTCCATCCAGCTGCAGGTGCACAAAGCGTGGCTCTGCACATGGCTTCCCAAAGCTGTGAGGACCACTGCTCCAGAACAGCAGTTCTCAGCTGGGATAGAGCTGCAGAATTCACAGCAGTAAAGGACATTCCAGGGAACCTGTTTTAGCTAGGAAATAAAAACACTACGTTCTCCTGAGACAACTGTACCTTTTCTCACTGCTCTGGGCCTTTAGCCATTATTGTGTCTGAGCATTAGATTACTGTTTATTTGTTTTCTGTCACCACTTTTGTCTACCACTCATCCTGTAAACATTCACACCTCCAGGCTTGTAAGGCCTGGCAAACTAAATTCCTTACTTAGCAGACACCACTTCGATCCTCTCCTTCCTTTGGTTTCAGGAGCCTTCCAGCTTCCACAGCTACTCTAACCCTCAAATCTACAATGGTGGCTTTTTTTTATACCCCCAGGGTTCTCCCTGCACAGGGTGCTTCCATCAGTTTTATTCTCACATGCTTGCTCTATTTTTGTACTCTTCCCTGTCAGTTCTGGACAGACTTTTAGGTGTTTCTAGACTAGAGGAAAGAGAGGGGAAAGGGATTTTTACCTATTAGGATTGCATCCAGTTGTTCCAGTCCCTAGTTCATGCATGTTGGAGACCCCAATAATGATAGCCCCAGCTTCTCGCAGCTTCTTGGCCACGGTAGCATCTTCTGTTTCAGGCTCTGTCCCAAGATACACTGTTCCCACTCGGTGATGGTAAGGAACCTTAGCAAGAAGACACATTATTATTCATCATAAAACCCTGGCAAGGCAAGCAGGCACATGTGCATGCTTCACATGTACACTTCAACTCCACAACAGGTCCCAAACATTAGGACCCACAGAGGTAAGTAAGGGCTAAGAAGCTTCACTCTTCAACTTGTCCTGTGTTGGCTTCTGTTCAGAGGGACACTTAAGCCTTCAATATTTGGTCCTTCTCCCATGCAGAGGAGTCCTTTTAATACCATAATACAGAAAAGCAGAAACATGTAGATGGTCAAAAGTCTGTCTCCCTGCAGCAATGCAATTGCTATACCCAGAGCCTGCAAAAGTCACCTTGGCCCCACGGCACATCAGAGCTCTGTTTGCCATTTTTCTATGGCCAGAGCTGCAGCGTTTCAGACCTGCAGTGCTTTGAGTCAATGCAGCAAGATTAGACAAATGCCAAAACACCAGATGGACTCATTTTCAGGGTATGCTAAGTACTTTTCACTTCGATGCAGCAATGGAAGAGTCTGTACATAAACAGGACTCCCATCCTAGAGGTAGCTCTCTGCGGAGCCTACGGCAGCTTGATGGCACTGCCAGGAGTATGTAATGGCAACTGTTGTTAGGCCAGAAGCAAAACTCCTTGTGAGTGCAGATTTTCAAAGTCACTTGCATATTTCTGACACAAGTATGTCCTTTAAGGTAAGGGGAGAGGGATGCTTTTTTCAGTGGAGCAGAGTTGGTGCCTGAGAAATACAGTTACACCCACCGCTAGAGATGCTTTTATACATTCTCATTCATCATAAGAGGGACTGTTTCCCACCTTCTACTCCCCATGGATTAAAGAAAAGGGTACAAGATACAGAACACATCTGCTGTACCCAAGGTCTGTCTTCACCTGGCAAAACTTGTTAATCCTACTCATTACAAAGCCACATATTATCCCTTATTACAAACATTCTCAGGCTTCTGCTGAGGAGCTGGCCTTAAAACCTTGTCACAGTGAGTTGTCCAGGTTGGCCACCTACAGCATGAACTTACAGCTAGACAAGGAAACTCACCACTTTGAACTCTTCTTTCAGACACACTGGGATGCCATCCAGATAAGACAGGGTACACTTATTCCTGTAACGAGCAGTGGAGGCCTCAGCCATCTGCACAGAGAAAAAAAAGAAAGTATATGTTATATATATTTAGTTGAGCTGAAGGTCATTGCCAGTATCAGAACAGGTACCAAAAATGCCTTTCTCAGGCTGCTACTAAGCCAAACTATAATAGTTTCTTTCTCCTTCCACCATATGCTGACAGGAAACTACTACTTAGAAGCATCTATGCTAATGGATGCCCTATAAGCACAGAAGTCCCATTTTAAACAGTTATCCAGCAGATATCCAGATTGCTTTAATGCTACCTCTCTCTCCAGGAAGGAATGCAAACTGGTTTGTAGTCCTCTACACAAGGAGGGAGGAAAAATGTACATATTTTTCTGGGTAGTATATCAGCAGAAGAGCCTCTGCCCCTTCTAATGGATGCTACTGCTCTTGGGGTGGCAGAGGCCCCTGTCCTACCAGAGGCAGACATTACCAGCATTATTTGCTCCTGGTCCCATTGCACTATCGCTCTGAGTGGAGGCGTGGATTTGTCGCAGTCCTCCAGCATGGCAATGATGTTCTTTGCTACCTGAGATGGCGTCAGCTTCCCACTCCTACAGGACAGGAGAAGTTGGGACCTTGTTACAAGACCCCCACATCACACTCACACACAGGGTTTGTCTCTCATGTAGCAAGATATCAGCTGTCACAGCTGTAAGCAAGATCTAGATAAGAATCTGTGTGTGGTGATGATTTCAACACAGTTGACACCAATCAAGACAGGAGACTCCCTTTCCTTAGGGGGAGAATTTGCCTACACAGTACGCCCCCAACCCTCAGAGTAGAGGCAGGAGCTAGGAGAGTTACCCAGATATTCCTGAACCACCAGATAAACAGGGAAGGACTGCTGACAGCTTTACAGAGAGTCCTCAAGCTCCTGAAAGCCTGAGGCTATGAAAGTCCCAATATCATGAGCTACGACCAAGAGGCCAGCCCCCTCTATACAGGCTTCTCATTACAGAGAAGGGGCACCCAGCAGCACTATCATAACCCAACTTAAACAATCAGGCCTTCCCTCCCTCCTGGTGAAAGGCTACAGTACACCACAAACAGATCTATCCCTGGCTGACATGAAAGCCTTGCAGCCAGAGGATGCACCTGTAACAGCAGACAGCAGTATCAGCCTTTTGCTCCAAGGCTTCAGCAGAGGTGGCCCTTGAGGAAAAAGTACCAGGGGTGCAAAAGGATTTATCTGAGCACTCCACATCTGGCACATGTCCCAGAGGCAACCAGGAGTTACCGAGCAGCCAAGAGCTCGCAGAACCTCAGAGTCAGGGATGTGCTTGGACACATTTCCTGGGTGAAAGCAGTCAGACTGCTCACAGGAGCACTAGCAGCTGGTGAACCAAGGGATTCTTCAGAGACCCACAGTATGTGCATCTTGTGTCACCCAGATGAACCTTCCTCTCCTTCTCACTCATGTGTTTGGGCAAACAAGGTATGTAGAAATCTCTCCCAGAGAAGACTGACAATAAGCCAAGGAAAATAGCAGTTAAATATCCTTGCAGGGCTTGTAAAAGTTGTGCCAGCTCTCCCAGTTGGCTTTGCTTTGTTATTCTATTAGAGCAAAAGGACTACAGAGGGTGATGCTAAACAGTGGTACCTCAAGGACAATCTTAACAAAGAGATGCCCAAGAGCTTGTGGAACAGTAGCAGGGGAACAGGCGAGATAGGTTGTTCCCAGACCACAGTTTCACCTACCTGTAGCAGTCCAAGTAGTCTTTGATCCCTTTGAAGCTAAACCCATTGCTAGCAGAATCAGACCTGCTAAGAAAGAATTAAAGGAGCAACTGTGAACCATCAAAGCCACCTCTGTTTAGACCTGCAGACTTCAGTATCATAGTCCAATGCAGGCTGGGCATCAGTCACTCACAGTAAACCTGCTGGTCACCATTTGGACTGCTAGCCTATGCATTCCAGCTCACACTCTGTCAGGCTCCTTGCACACATACAAGACACCAGCTACACTAAGGGTGCCACAGATACAAGGGGTCAGTCTTGCTGACACGTTCCAGGTGCTTCACATTTCTACTGCAACACAGCAGTCCCTAAACTGTTCAAAATTGACTCCAGGTTTACATTTGCTACTTACCACTGCAGCATCACAGAATAGCTAGAATATACTGGTAAATCTACTACCAGGATCTCTGTCACAAGTTTGATGCAGAGATAGCCAGCAGCACATACAGTGTGTGGTGTGGGAGGGGAAAAAGGCACTATGCAGCACACAGAAGGATACACATCAGCAAACAGCTTAAAAACTAAGTCCATGGCCCTAGTACATAAGAAATAAACCATTTCTTATCCCAACAGAATGAACGTAAAATCATCTGAACAGCTAACTATAATTACTACTCCTGTGATGTCTCCATATCATCACCCAACACAGAAGCCATACCCTGGAACAGGACAGTGTATGGCACTGTAATATGCTATGCAGGGAAGAGGCAAGGCTCCAGTAACCTGCCCTGTAACAGTCACTGTAATATATCACTGGGCATAGGGGTGACCAGAAGGCTGCACTCACCTTGACCAATGCCTGCAGGAAATACAGAAATACATCCCTCCCTCTGAAGTGAAGGAGCTGAAAGTTTTCCCTTGCTCTATCTAGCTTAATAAGTCTAGCAGAGAGCAAGCTTAAGTCTTCTTAAAAGCGGAGATACATACAGAGAACCCATGGTCTGAGATACCAATGAAGTTCAGCTCATAGACATCTTCTGTAACTACTGGACAGGCCCACAACTAAGAATAAATCCAGATGGGGAGAGCATTCATAGCAGCTCAGTTGCTCTCACCTCAGCATCAGACCTCAGTGAGACACGTGAGCCTGAGTAACGTTTCACCTAGAATCTAGTGGGATTTCATCAAGTACAGGCTGCAATCAAGAAGCTGAACAGGCTTTTATGCAAGCAACGTAACTAACAAAGCCTCATTTCTTGTGGATCATTTGCTTTATAATCTGTGTTCCTTCTCTCCTCCAAGCAACCCCTGTGTTCTCTTTGAGATTCCTTGCAGGCAAGAAATAGCACACCTGCAAACTCACTTAAAGGGATGTATGCACTAACTAGGCAACCACGAAGTGCATCTGCTCTTATAGAGCAACCAGAGCCCTGGCAAGGGCAGAATTTGGTCCCTCTGCGGTAAGCAGACTCTGTGATGCTTGTAGAAAATTCACATTGCTTGTAACTACTGGCAATTTATAAGTTACAAAAGGAAAGGTGACTGACAGCACAATTTGTTTTGCAAACTAGTCAAGTGTGGAATATTTTAATCCAGAATACTGACAATGACAGCTTCCCACTAATATAATAGTGCCAACACGCGTGTTCTTCCACTCCACTCTCACACATCACACACTGACCTTGCATCTATCAGCTGCTTGATAATATCTGAAGTGCTTTTAGCCTCAGATTTGTCTTCTGTAACCTCCGCAGCAACCTCTGGGATAAACGTGGGATCTTCGTGAATGTCAAGCGAACGCATAAGCGAGAAGTTGTTCAGCCTGAAAGAGAGTCACTGCTGGAGTCTGCAAGCTCTACCATGACTAATTTTTCACACTGTTCAGGGAGAACCTTACCCAAGAACATTTTGTTTTAGCAGTCTGCTCTCCCAGCAGGGAGTTGCAACAGTTACAAAATAATCTCTGACACCTTTCCTAAACGCAGCATTAAAACTATTCTTCTTGCTTAACATAAGCCTCCCACCTCTTGACATAAGGCCAGCCAGCCTCCGCAAACCCAAGCTGGGAAAGAACTGATGAAAGTTTTCCATCCACTTTAATTAGACATATCACCCACCCAATAGGAATGCAAAGGAAAAGAAAATGAAAAAGCAGTATAAACCATATATTCAAGCACTAATCCTGTTAAAACAAGCACCTCTTCAGACTTTTCCATTACTTGCTTCAACATAGTTTGCTCGCAACCAAATACAACAGGGATTGCAGCATGAGCTTGGAACATGTAACGAAACAAGGAAATCAAGACTCTGTCATTGATGTCAAGGATTGATCTGCTGTATAACAGACACTTATCTGGGTTTGATTCACTCAAAGTCTGTGATGCAAGCAAAAATTCAGGGGTACCAATTGTGTTTAATAAATTTCTCAGCATCCTGGGATCTGCACAGATGATCCATCAAAACGACGAGCCAAGCTTGAGCCTGAGGTTCCTGACACCTCTTTCCCAAGTGGCTCTTAGTGCAATGTACACTTGAAAGCACAGTTTCTAAACAAAAACATAAGTGAGAGAGGAGCAGAAAAGGCTGATCTAAAATAGTGAACATCTTTAAAAAGAACATACTAAAACCTCTAAACTTCATGTCTGGCCTTATTTCCCCACTATTACTATTCTTTTACCATTACTGGTGATAAACACAGCAGATTCACACATCCACGAGCTTTGAAAGAACAACTGCTCTTTATAGCAAAGAGGCAAGCTGGCAAGTTTGGGGTCTATAAACCTGCCTGCATGTGAAACAAGGTTAATTTCTTGTGATGGACACCTGTTCCAACCAGAGTAGTTAAAAAAAATAGTAAACATCTATGACATGATCTTGCTCATTCCCCAATCAAGTTATGCAGCTTCTCTCTTAAAAAGGTAATTTCAGATAACATGTAAGTGGTGTGCAATGCAAGCATCTTTAAAAAAAAAAAAACAAACCAAAACAAAACAAAAACTTGGAGGTGGAGAAAACTCCCCACTCTTACCTTACTAAGATTGGCAGTAAGCAGATCTGTCCAAAAGCCTAGAAGAAAGTAGGCAGAAACATTAGTTTGCGGTAACTTTTACCTGAACACCTTCCTCACTCGACAAGGAATGCTGAATGTGCTCACAATTGCTGCAGTCTCAGAGCACCCTAGAGAGCATGCAATCATACGTAGTAAAAAAATAGCATAAATACTTGTATTTTAGGCCACAAAATTGGCCTGAAATGCTTTTCCCCCACCTCTCATATTTATATAATTATAAAGAGTGTATTCTTCTGTCTCTCCTGCCTTTGTCTTTCCCTGACTCAGCCTAGAAAGCCGTTCTTTTCTTCATGTTCTGCAGATTATGCAAACACCAGATAAGGTAGAAGCTTATTATTGTTTTGTTTATCCCACTTTTGCTCAACTAACTTCTGCAGTAAAACAAATCAACTTGGAAAAGCATGAGAAATTTAAAGACTCTGTGGTACCAGACAGCTGAAAACACTCTTTGAATACCTTGGTTCCCAGTGTAGCAATACCAGCGGTCCCAAAGAGACCAGCCTTGGTTTAGCCTGTCTTAACAGCTCAACAATAGACTTCAAAAACACGTTAAGGGATGTACAAATACAGTACAAGCCTGAAGCAAGGCTCACACTCCTAAATCCATGAAGTGATATATTGCCTCACATGTTACATAAGAATTACAGTGCTTTTTGAAAACGCATTTCTCCTAATCCACATCTCATCTAAGACAGCACAATCCTGTAGGAGACAGAATCCCACATCCCTTCTCCAAGGGGGATGTCAGGAAAGGAAACAAGCCCAGGACCAGAACCAGCCACAAAGGATAAAAAGGTATTTTGGTTGTTATATCCTGGAAGAAAGCCACTTGCAAGATATTGTCAGGAATAAACACAGCCCATCACTAGCTTTCACTCCAGGCCCAACCAACCACCAAGCTCTGCAACAGGTCACACTGTTGAAATGAGATTTTTGTGCCTAACCTTCACATTGGCTCAAAAGGAAAAACCAAGCAGCAACAAAATCCTCCTGCTTTCTGGTGGCCAATGCCAAAAGGTGCTCACTGCCAAGGACACGCAGGCTTTTCTCCCTCCAGCACCCTGCCGTATGGCGGTCACACCTCCTCCACACCAGCCACAGTGGGAATCAACAGGCATGCCAAAGCCCACCCGAGTGAAGGACTGAGGGGACAGCTGCCTTCAACACCAAAGCCACCAAAGAGAACGCTTGGGGGACAGCTGCCTTTAGTGCCAAAGCCACCGAGGAGAGCACAGCGGGGGCAGCTGCCTTCAGTGCCAAAGCCACCGAGGAGAGCACTGAGGGGACAGCTGCCTTCAACACCAAAGCCCACCGAGGAGAGCACAGGGGGGACAGCTGCCTTCAGTGCCAAAGCCCACCCAAGCGAAGCACTGGAGGGCACAACCACCTCTCCTGAAAACCCTACTTGGAAGGCTGAGGGACCCAAATCCCTTCAGGGTCCAAGGAAAGCCGGTGGTGG
>NW_010300960.1:0-16825 GCF_000700745.2 Antrostomus carolinensis | reverse complement strand
CCCCCGGCTTCCAGATTTCAGGGATGCAGAAGCATCTTCTCCCAGCGCAGCCCACGGAGAAGGCAAAAAGAAGCAGGTTTGTCTCCAGGTGCCCTTAAAAAATGGGAAGCAAGGTGTATCTCCCAGCCAGAGCTTCTCATGACCTGTTGTTCCATTTCAAAATTACAGACAGGCAAAAGGAGAGGGAGGGAAAAAAATAAAATCCACCCTTCTTGATTTCTGTGTCACAGAGGCGAGAAAATGATCTTCGGATGTAAACTCCAGGGCACAGCTCTGACAGCCAGATGTGCCAGGTCTTGCTCTGCAGACCCACATTACAGAGCACCACTCGAAAAATACTAACTTCTGCCACGGCACTGTGTGGTAAGATGGCTTCTTGCATTTTGAAAAAGCACTAAATACAAATCACCAGGGACACTTTAGAGTGCTAAAGGTTACTGCTTGTCATTAGGTACTTTTTCCCAGAACGTTTGAATTACCTTTCAGCACGGTATCAGTTATAATTGTGCAAAATTCATCTTAAGGAACTACGAGGAAGAAAACTCTCCCATGCTGGATACTTCAGAATAACCTTGACCTTTCATTAGCCCTTATCCTAAAAGATAAGTCATAGAGGGAAAGCAGGGGATGGGGCAAGGCACCTGCAAAAACATAAATGAAATGTCTCTATTTTTAAACTAGTGTTAAAATGGCTTCTGAATCCTATGAAACAAGGGACACCAAGGGGCTAAAAGACAAAATCTAGAGCTCGCTGGCAAAATTCGGTTGGACACAGACAGGACCCTGAGCTGATTTCCTCAGCCCCAGATGCATTTTCTGCCGTTAGTCCAATCAGCACTGCTGAAACTCCAACTGCCAAAAAGGGTAAATTCCCTCTGAAAGAAACTGAATCAGCCAAAAGTATAATCAGCTTTTCAGGGAAGTACAAGACCACTGAGCTCTGTTTCCAGTTGCATTTCTTTGTTCCTCTGTAACTGCTTTCTGATATTTGTACCAGTAATTAGAAGGGCCACTGGTATTTATGACTATTTTAAATAAAAAAAAAAGCTTCTATTCTGTGTAGGAAGCACGAAACATCTTGCTTCACAGTGCAGCCACTAAAAGGTTAAAATCAGTTCACAGCTCCTGGTGAAAGTTTTCCTGCAGCAGATAGTGCCTATCAAGACGTCTTTCTTTCCCCTGTTACACCCTGCAAGCAGGAACCCGGGCAGCATTTATGTGGCAACACAGCCCTCTTCACTCCCCAATATTAAGATTATTATCAACACAAGGATATTTTGATGAACACTTTTATACACGGAACTAATGAACGTTTAAAGGAAAAGACACGCAGGACAAACCACAATAAAATGCGATGCGCTGTAGGAACACTGAGTATTCAAAAGCTTTTCAGGGTTTGACCCTCATGAAACACAAGACCAGTCCTGGGTACACATCACATTTATATGCAGAGGATACTGCAGGCCGGAATAAGGGCTTCTGCTAAAGTTAATTGTAATTTTCTGGTGAGGGAGGATGGCATGTTTAGGCCTTAAGTTATTAACGTCTGTTCTGGTGGAAGCAGAGACATTTGGATGCACTTTATCAAATCGAAAAGAGTGTTTTCTGCTTCAGATATGTTACCACCCAGGTGCTGCAGCACCATTTGAACATCTGCACTTCTAAACCAGGCATGCCAGGGTGGGAGCATATTGATCCGTCGTGAACTTTTGCTTATATTTAGTCACGCTGGAGAACAGGCAGAGAAAATCTTCAGTCCACACTAGCTAGAACACCAGTGGGCCTGGAAACTGAGCTGTTAATTGTAAATACTTCCTACAGAATGGATTTTTTTTTTTTTTAAATTTATTTTCTGAAAGCAGAAGTACACTCTGCTAGAAAAAGCAGCTTTATATCTGGACATAGCATAGTCCTTGAGGGCGTGAGTGTAGGTACACAAACAAAGCTGTATTTAATCTCTCTAAGGGAATTTATAGAGAACATCCGTGAAAGAGGAAAGTATATTTGCTTCGTGGGCACTGTATCTTTTAATATCACCTCCTTGCACCAACATATATGCTCTAAATAGCATGATGACTGTGGATTTTTCAGATGTAATTTGTTTTGTCTCCTGTAAAATAAGGGCTGCAGACAAAAAGCTGTGCTACACCATGATATATTCACAGTATTCACAATCCAGCACTGTATACATATATTGGAGTGAACAAAAATTTCCTTCCTGTACGAGCATTTTAATTTATAGAAACATATTGTTTTGTGTAAAGAAGGTAGTAGATAATTAACTGTATTCATTTAATCTAATTATAGGCCTCTGAGGCAAAAAGCTGACACTTTTCATTGTGGTATATTCAGAGAAGTTAATTGAAAAAACATTGCAGCCACAAGGCATAACATGCCCGTCGTATATTTGATACAAATTCTTTTCTCAAAAATGGGATGGATCTGATGCTTGCTAGAGATAAGGACTACTGTTACTCACTCGAGTAAGGAAAAGTCTGGGGAAGCTCGTTATGCAATGCTGCAGTGCACTGCAATATCTCTGCAATTCCAGAGCTAACCACAGACAACTTAATTTGCCAAATTGCGAGATGGTTTTGTAATGTACACAAGCATCTATTACAAATTAAGAAAAGATTGAATGCATCTTTAGCTGGGACGTAGGTCAGAATTTGAACAGAGATCTGCTTCAGGAAGCAATAGGTCAATGTACCAAGTCTTAGCTCTGTTTAATCTTTAGGAGGAATCAAATAGTAACAGCAGCCTTACCCCTAGGAGTTGTTATTAGGAGTGTAATCTGTGTTTTTAAGCTATCAGTATGACAAACAGATAACTGCACAGCAACACTTGCAACTCCCAAGTATATATAAATAAATGTATGTCAGACCATTTGCACTTTCAGAGTAATTTTTCCCATCACCTGATACATACCAACAACTTCATCTTCTGACAGCAGTGCTACTTTCATTCTCAAAAGGAAAGTAAAGCAGCTCAGCTCTGCAAAGCTTGCCTTCCAGCTGACAGAGAGCACAGCAGACCAAACGGGCTGGTTGTGGGGAAGCATTTGCCATTTATGATAAAGAAACTCCAGTTTGCCAGCTGGATCACCACGTTTGAGGCAAATACCACTGTTTCCCCCTGCTTTTTGCACTGGAACAGTGTAACTGTGGTGTCTGTGGTGCCTCTGCAGCTCTGGCAGTACCATGGGACAGACACCTCCTCTCCACCTCCAGCTGCTGCTGGAGGCCGCCCAGTGCACCCAGCCCTCCCCACCTCTCTCTCCCCCTGTCTCCAGGTATTGTTGTTCCTAGCTGGTGGGAGAAAAAATTGCAAAGGCAGAGCTGCTCATCCCTGTGAGGACGTGTGCCCACCCGAGATGACAGACACCCCCAGCGAAAGGCCATGGAGCTAAGCGCAGGGCTTGGCTTTGCTCTGCCAGTGAGAGGCATTGCTGGCAGCCCTACCTGTAATTTTAAAATGACTTAAAATATTTTCAAATTTATTTTGCAGAAATATTTTTTTTTTCTGTGGTTAAGAAAGCAGCATGTTGCATTTCAGGCACTAAAAATGTTTGTTAATAAACTCAGAGGAAGTCTGAAAAGTAAACAGATAGTGACACGCGGTCACCTTAACTCTGGAGCTCTGGCTCAAGAGATGCAGAGTATTTGATAAAGAAGCTCTCTAACAAGAAAAAAAGTGTAGCAGCTAGCCATATCTGATTCCTATTCCTATATCATTGCAGATAAATCACAATTTGCAGTGATGTCTGACTCAAAAAATCAGCCTATTCTTAAGAGTTCAGTCTGCACTCACACTCCCTCTCTCCTTTGATGCTCTTAACTCATCTTCCTTCTGCCTGGCTCCTGCCTTTGCTTCCTCCTCTGCGCTGTTTTCAGGTAATTCCCAGCTCAACTCTTCACATTTCATTTATCCACCTCTCCATTCCCTGTCTCCTGCCTTCCTGCACTCTTCATGCTCTGTTTTAATTCCCTAGTTTCCTTTCCTTCATCTGCACATCCACCCTCTTATTTTTTCTTAATTATTTCCCCTGGCATCTTATCTTTATCTCCATTATGCCTATTAACCTCCTTACCTAATAGATCATATCCTTTCCCCATTGCCTAGCAGAATCTCATTATGTATATATGTATAATCTTTTTTTCCCCTAGTCACAAAGAACTGCCTCCACAACTGATTTCTGTCCATGATGTCCTAGTTGTCCTAGGAGAAGTCCTAGCACTGGTCAGTAATATTTGTCTCCCTGGTATCTATCTCCTTCATCTCCTCCTGCTGCCTCTCATTTTCTGCTCCTTCCCATGCTCTGCTGCTACAGGCCTCCTCCCAAACTTTTTTCATCTTCATGACCCAACCTCCTTGTCTCACAACATGAGATGAAACTGGACCAGTGATGGTGTTCCATTTCAAATTCCTTCTGTAAAGAAATGGGGATACCGACACTTCTGAGTGAAGCAGCTGGATTATTATTTTTTAATATGGGCAAAATATTTTTTTAACCTTGTTCTTGAAAATGACTGTGGTGCTTTTTCTGGAAACTGCCAAAAATCAAACCTGGAGTAGATGCTTGGCTTGGAAAATACCAGCCCAAACAGTAACAAGTAACTGAAAACAAGATGTTATTATGAAGCACTGGACAAGATTAAGTAGAGCAGTTCCATGACTTTGGCCTAAATGTGGAAGATTTTTAAGTGACCTGTAATTAATTCCTTAATAACAACTTTGTTGAAATAAGCAGAATTTAGTCAGATTTTACATTTTTGGGTGAAGATATTTTCTCTGAAAATAAAGGTTATGATCCAGAGTGCTTTGATGTGAAGAGGGAGAGGCAGGAGTGTGCTGGATTGAGACTGGGAGCACTGGGATTGAGGGCCAGAGCAGTTTCTTTAGCAACAAAAACAACTTGAAAGACCTACAGAAGCACAGAAATAAATGACCAAAAAGTATTCTATGGAGATGAAACTTTATGGAGACAGCAGAGGGAAGAGGGAAAGGAGTTGCTTCTGGTGGGAGAACATCAAAGCAACAGAAAGGGAAATTCAAATATTTTGTTACCTGTGGGGTCCTTAAATACCCCGGTTCTGCTCCGCATGTGCCGATGGATTAAACACATGGAGTAAAGCAGGTACCCTGGTCCCCACACCCTCGTTAGTGCAATTTACCATCACAACCCCAGGGAAAGCACAATCCAACAGCCCTTCAAGGTGCTCCACATCTCCCATAGTTGACTGTTTGCCTTCATGCACCAATCTGAAAACTAAGGTAGTTTGGGAGCTGCTCTGAATGTTGAAACCTCCCTTGTACGGACACGGTGACGTATGTCAGAGCGGCAGGTTGGACAGCTGAGGGTATTACCTGGTCCAGTCATCTGACTTCAACGCTCCGCTGTCTCTCTGCTAGAGATTTCAAGAGTAGGATCACGGCAACGGTTGCAGCAATTACCACCGAATGCTATTTTGGGTTTAAAATTGTCATTCCATTTCTCTGCTATGGATGAAAGTAAGAGAGTCACAGAAGCCCTTTCTAATATAGAATGATCCGCCTGTTAATTTGCAAGTACACTCATTATTTTTTGGCCTATAAAATTAATACTTTAAAATTCTTTTATCAGATCTAATGGATTGTCTGTCACTTGACTGTGGTTTGCCTAAAAGATATGTTCTAGCCTGAAAAGAAATTAATGCAGGAAGTCCTGTGGCCTTTGTTTTGCAGCAAGTCAGATGAGGTGATGTTGGTGGTCCCTCTGGCCATTTCATCTTTATCAGTCTCTCTTTGTCTGGGATTTTAACAGCAAAATCACACTAATGCTGTAAATTTTCTGTGAAGTTAAAATATTCTGAAATATCTTGCATAGCCTATGTTTGAAGAAGTTTGGTTGCATTTAAGCCAAGTGCTTTATGTTTATGATCATGATTATATAAATTATGGTCAAAATGGTGACCTGTGATAACACTGCATGGAGAACAGTATGAAATTAAAACTACTCTGATTAAAATTAAAAAAAATATTCTGTCTTCATAAACACAAAGTCGAAAATTCTTGCTAGGTGCTGTTGCTTGGCATACAAGTTCTTTCGCTTTTCTTAAAAGTGGATGTGTTTAACATGTTTAGATTTCTTTTCGGGTTGAATATTAAGCCTGAGTTGGCAGCGTTTAGCTCTGGGACCACTGCAGCATTTTCATAACATACCTTACACTTAATAGTATTTTATGCTCAGCACCTTCTTCCATTTGATACAGTTTCACGTTCATTTTAGCAGGAAAAATGAGGCTTAAGGATAGCAGAAAAATTGGTCTGACCACATGATCTAATGAACCACAAAGCAGGTTTCAAAGAGAAAAAGTAGCAGGAAGTTGTTTCATACCAGGTATTAAAAATAGACTGCACCAAGTCCTGGAATGCACACAGCAGTTATGTAACGATTTTTCAGTGACATGATTTAGGAAATATTCTCAGTCAGTGCTTTTCCTTCCTAACACCCAGTTTACTTCTCTGAAGTTTGGAAATTCTTCCTATGGATGCTTCTAAGAAATCTAAAATTACAATGTTCATTTGAATAACCTATCAATTAGCAAGCCACATAATGACACCATCTAATGGTACAATTGAAGTATTTGAATTTAATATACTATTTTCATAACGGTACAATATGAAACACATGATGGAACAGATTTTTTTTTCCCCACAAGTTAGACTTGTTTTATTTCTGACAATGTAATAATTTTGCGCTGGAGGCACCAAAAGAGATAAATCAGTTTGGACATTTATCTTAAATAATGAGAATACTAACTATCCTGGAACACAGAGCAGTCTTCCAAACGTTTCAAAATCGTTTACTTGTTATTAGGGGCCTTTTATAAATGGGAGGCATCTGTGGAGGACTGACAGGAGCCAGAAGAGCTTCTACCTTATTGAAGAAACTAAATGATAAATTATTTTGAAGAACATCTTCCTCAGACTGTTCCCTAGAGTTTGAGGAGGTTTCCCAGAGGTCCAGGCTCTGGATCTTTGCAGTATAATTTGAGAAGGTAGCAAAGGAAATGGAAAATAATTAAAGTCTAACTTTGGGATTTTCACAGTCCTGTTGTTTTCTTGGATTGTTTAATGTTCAGAATAAATCTGCAACATCCTCGCCTACAGCAAAAGTATCATACAAGGAGGGCAACGTTACTTTCTTGTCTGCCCAAAACTTTGTCTGCCTTCTCGAACTTGTCTATTAAAAGACACAAGCCCTACAACAACCTTTAGACTTCCATGGCCACCATGAACTTATCACTAATATTATTAATTTCAATTTATACTTCAAAGACAGCAAAATTCCCCAGTGTGAAGGCTCACACATTTCTTCCACCATGGCCAGTATCTAACTATCACAGTGTCAGTATTTCCTAGGTTGCCACATATCACAGAACCACAATTACAGACGGTTTTTCATCTCCCACTCCTGGCAGTGACACAGACTGATAGGAAGTATTATGTTGGGTGAAATTCAGCTCATATTTTGGCTCCTACTAATAAGTTTTTCCCAACTCATGTAATGGAGATTAAATACCAGGAGATCCTAAATGGTCATATATGATCATGGTAAAGCCATATGAGTCTTTTTTTAAGATGAGTAGAACTCCACTCCTAGTGTTGGGTCTGACTTTCCTTTTCTTTAAAGTATTTTCAAAGCTAGAAATGCTTTTTGTGGTGCGAGTGAAGCTCCACACTGTTCTTTTTGAGAACACAGAAAAACCTGATCAAGGTACAATCAGATAAAACATCTGATTTATTTTCTCTCCTTACTGTTCTGCAGAATGACAGAATTTAAAAATCCATATTTGTCATGTGAAAAAACTGTACCACATTCAAAATACTTCATTTTGGAATGATACATAAATAATAAAAGTAGGAGAACAAGTTAGCCTCTTGCAAGGAACCTGTTTGTTTGATAAAATATTAAGAAACATCTTAATTGTCAGTCTGAAAGAAAATTAAATGGGGCATACTGAATCCATGTTAAAAATCTGTGTTAGAAGAAGTAAGGAAGTGAGCATCAGAGCTGAGGTAAAATTTCTGCTTTTCAAAATTATGATAATAATTTTTTTAAGATCAAGGTGTCTTTAAGGCCATAAAATGAAAGCAAAAAAGGATTAAATTATCAACAAGTCCATTTGCTTCTAGATGTTGCTATACAAATACATTTCTGAGAATCCAGTGCCTAAAAAGTAATTTGTGCATAAGTCAATACTTATTTTTCTGCACTGCTCCATATGCAAAGCTCGAGCTGTTTATGAGGGGAGGAACACTGTTTCATGCATAGTACTCAGCAGTGCTCCGGATTACAGGAAGACTCTCATCATTCAGCCTGATCAGTTTACATGAACTGCAGCAAATAACATTCTGTATTTTCTTACATATTTTTTGACTATTTTCATACAAGCAAAAATGCCTTAAATCAGACTTTGTCCATTTTGAGGAAAGGACATTTTAGAGCAAATAGAGAATTGCAAACTCTCTGTTACATCTGACTTTTCTGTGAGCTATGCTTCACTCAGTCATTTGTGAATCTTTCAGAGTTTTATTGGATATACTCACTCCTGTTTCATATGAGATTTGTTGTCACTGAATGTGACATTCAAGGTCAACTTTGCAAATGTAGTTGTAAATGAAAGCTTCTATTTTAGCCAAATTTAAAAGCTCAAGTCTTTTCTGTCCCTAAACAAACATGGGAAACCTTATTTGCATATTCAGAGAAAAAAAATTCCTTATTTTTCCACAATTTGCTGTTATTTTGCTTGCAATTTTCCTTTTGTTCACATACCTTTATTCTCTTCAATCAAGTTGCTGACATGTCTAAATTAACAATTATTATTATATTTGTAAGCGGGGCAAATTTGAGATCACCTATGAAAACCAAAGCAAAGCTCTGCCACACCACATTGTCATCCACTCTCCAGAAAGGCTGAGATTATCCCGGAGCACTGAAGGCTGTACCTTCATGGTGGGAAGAAATTCTGAATTTTACACTGTTTGCTGGCTATGTACAACAGAAGAATAGACAATACCATCTGAGATTGGGACAATTAACAGGATGTCTTTAGACTATTTTTATTATGTTAATCTTTTCTTTTGCTTGAGCAAGCTTTCCCCTTGAGAGGAAGAAAAAATGATGTTGAGACAACTTACTATTGCAAATTAATTGTATGGTCTATTTCCAAAGCATTTAATTTGGCCACAGCAACCTGCCTAGCTCAGATGAGTTGTCAGACAGTGACATAAAAGAGAGTCCAAGCTCTTTAGAGGTGGACAGCAATTTTAAAGGAACGAAGGGAAATGGCTGACATTATTGTTGTTGTCCAAGTAAAGCCTCTTCTAAACAGGGTAAGGGAGAATCAAGTGATTTAGCCTCACCAAAATTCATGCTACCTGAGATCTTCTGGAAATATTAACTGAAGAGGATGGAACTGTGGAACAGAAGGTTGTGGAAAGAAGTCAGGCTTCATATGGCAAAAGCATATGAAGCATATAGAGAAAAACATAACATTTTTTACCTCTCATAAGAGATAAGTCTGAAATTTGGAATATAAGTTTGGGATAGATGCACCTGCTCAAACCTGACCCATCTGAGACAGCAAGGCAGCTGTCTCTACCTGCACAAGCTCAGGTAAGTCTGTGGTGAAAAGGCCACTATATGAGGTCCCTGTTGCTTCCAAGTCAGTGGGTCAGAATATAATCTTTTACAGCATGGTTTGTTTTTTAGTTTTTTAGCTCTGGCATTCTAGGAAGTATTCCCATGTGTGTACCCCTTGTCCGAGTCCACTCAGGGTACGCAGCCCTCCGTGATTAAGCAATCCTGGATCCTTAACCCATTGCTTCCAATTTTCCCAGCCTGCTGCCTCAATTCTTCTCTCACAGCTGTACAGATTTCAGCTCTTCAAAGTTCAGTTTGATTCAGTCTGTCAACACAGGAACTTATATTTGGCATAAAATATTTTTGGGACTACAAAGGTATAATTTTATAGTTAAATAGATCATGCTTTTCTGGGGAAAATTAAAGGCAGTGGATTATGGAGACAGATTAGGATTTGGCATTTTATCAGACTCTCAAGGAATCACTGCCTGAGTAAACTCTGTTTCACTGGGGATATCTACTCTTCAGGAACCAACACTTAAAATTTTTCTTGCCATGAAAGAATTCTGAAGAATCCTACAGAAGAAGGTGGCCTCTCACTTTGAAGAAGACTTCTGTTAGCCTGATTACTACCTGTAAGGATGCCTCCTTTTTCCAAGAAGCAGGCAGGTGTAAGCAAATGCTTCTAATAGGGAATTACCCTTTGAGACTAGGACATAGACATTTTAGTTATAGGGAGCAGAAGACTAATAAACATTGATACAAATTTGGAACAGACAAAATACTCATCCTGGTGCATTTTGAAGATATTCTGTTCCCATTTTGTTAGCATGTCCTAGAGATGACTTATTTTCAGAGAATCACCTTTCACAATTTTAGATTCCAGAGAAATACGATTCCCAAAAGTTCAGGGATTCCTTTTGCTAAACTGACCTTGAAGAAAAGATCTGTTTCATTCTGTGACTAGTCTCCTCCTTTCCTGTCTCTCCTTATCGCTTTTGAGAAGCCAGTGCCATCAGTGACATTCAATCTGTGGGCTCTCTCCTCCTGCCAGCTTGCCTGCCCTGCAGACAGTGGGCAGGAGCGAGGCTCCTTGCAGGGACCAGGCACAAACTTGTTCTAAATGTTACTCAAAAATCCTAATCTGAATCTTGGTACCAGATATCCATTCATTTATTAAGAGCAAATACAGCAGACAACTAATGCTGTACTTTTTCTATTATTCAGACCTGCTGCTAACAATGAAGAAGATGATGTCATTCCCTGGATGTGACAAAGAACTAATATTATATGCAGTAAAAACAATGAGTCAACAGTTTCTATGCCCTTGAGGTCAAAGCATTCAACAGTTTTGAAAGCAGACTGTTCTTTTTGTGCACAGAGCTTGTACTTGTGTATTAATACAAAATGTGTAAAATCAAGATATAATTTTTAAAAACATATTTTTTTAGTTTCAAACAGAATGTTTCAAACTAAAAGTCCAATTAAAATATCTTATAACATAAACTAACTGATAAAAATTTCACCCAGATTATGTTAAGTATAATATTGCAAAACACTTTTTTGTGGTCAAAAATACATTATCTATGTTAAGTTATCATTTGTATGATCATGAGAGTCACTTTGCAATTCCCAGTAACATTGGTAAGAACTGTGAGTATTAACGCAGCAACTAAATAATATGAAATGTTCTGGAGACGTTTTGTAATGGTCTGAAAGATAAGGAAGACCTTTAACATGGAAATGTATTTTGAGAGACAATTGAGAGCAAGAAGTCTAACAACCAAAGTTTCCTAGATTTTCTGGAATACACAAGGTATTGACCAAATCCTGGCCATCTTTAACCACAGCTGCATCTAGCTCAGCCTAGTGCAAGAAATGCCTAGTGTTGATACAGATCCTTTCTTCAGTAAATCTAAAATCATTATGCAGGATTATTATCCTCCTCATACACACAGTGAAACTGAAGCACAGAGAAGTGGCAGCTCAAGGTCATTTAAAAGTCAGGAGAGTTTGGAAAAGAACCCAGATTTCTCAATCCCTGTCCAGCACTCTGCCCACTGGGCTTCATTGCCTCCCTGAGTATCTGCTTCATAGAGCTCCTTTTCAGAACTAGATATAACTTAACAACTTCAAGAAGTTTTCAATTCATCATATTGTTGTCTATAATAATTTTATTTTGTGGAAAAATAGACTTGCCTAATTAGATCAGGCTGCTGACACAGGATCAGGTGCAAGGGAATCCCAGGCGAGCTGCAGACTCCATTTTTGTTGGTCCTTGCAGACCAAATTCAGAGACAGAAGTAAACTGGATTATATCTAGATGGGCATCTGTGGATGAAGAAATATAATTTTGCCTGCATTGATGCTAGCTGACAGTGTTTTGGATTAAAATGAGTCATAGTGTGGAATAAATAATACTCGGCATCCTGACAATTAATTGAAATTAAACCTCAGACTCTGAGTCCCAAGGAATTTCTTCTGCCATGCTGACAAAGTGCTAGACAGTTTTCTCAGTTTATGCTGACCACTTTATTGTGTAACCTAAAATAACTGCAAATGGGTTCACACATAGCTTGTACAGTAGATCCCAGGCCCAAGTGATTACTTACCCAAAATATGGTGAGCACATCTGGCAGGCTAGCTGGTCAGCATCCTGACAGCTGTTTTTAAAGAAGTGAATGCAAGAGGCATGGTTCAATCTGATCTTTAACCTCTGTGTCTTCCAATCCTTAAGAAACTCTTATCTTTTAGATATTTAAACCAAATATTTAAGCCCTAAAGATATCTCAGATGTTTTAGAGTTATGTCATACTGCTTAAACAAGATGCTTCTGAGTGATCCAGCAGTTGCGAGGGCTCCAGGGCTCCACACAGCTCCTTGCAAGCGACAGAACTCACGGGATTCTAACGATGAGGACTCTGAGGACTCGTTAGAGCACTTCAATTGAAACGTACATATTTCCACTAAAAATTCAGTGACAGGTTGCTCTTATAAATTCAAACCAAATCAGACAGATTTGAGACAAGACAAAACTAAGAGACTAAAGTAACTTATAGAATTTCCTCTGGATATCTTGAGCTAATTACAAATGGTATGGCATGCAGAGTCTGTATTGTAATTTCCATTTTAATTGATCCTCCACAGTCATGATTAAGGAAGGACACAATGATTTTGATGTCATGTAACAGAGTGACAAAATATATTTCCCATGTGAAACAGACAGACATTAGAATCTCTTTTTGAAGTTGTGAGATATTTTTGCAGGCAACATCTCTTACTGCTTAATGAAAGGCAACACCTGAATGTACTGCAGAAAGATTCACGCAGGCTGCAGCCATGTTAGGTGTGCTGTTCAACAGAACACATGTTTGTTCCTTTCCTGTGACTCACACAAATACAAATATATTTAATTATATTAAAGGTAAAATTGTTATTGGTCCATTTAATAAGTAGACTTAGGAAGAAAAAAATAACATAGAGGCCCATATCCTACTGTGTTCCAAGATGGGATCTTTACCTGACCTTTGCTTTTAAAGCCCTGATCCTGGCAACAAACTTTGAAAACTTGCATAACTTTAAGTACTCGAAATACTATTGAAACTGCTCCTTTGTTAAACAGGATATTACAAGTTTAAACTAGGGACAGAGATTCCTATTCAGGAAAATACTGAGGATCATATTTAAAATTAAAAATATCTTCATATTCTCTTGTAAATCTAAGCTTACTTAAGCAGGTGACATTTCCAAAAGAATATTTGATGGGCCCCTCTCCCCAAAGCAAAGGCATATTAATATTAACTTAGAGGCACCAGCCACCTTAATATTTCAAATTTTTTGCCAATATGAGATCTGAAGTTCTGTTCAGTGTTAGTTTGACTGTCAGAACAAAAATTTCAGACCAATAGCATTTATAAATTCATAAAGACAAATGTATTCTTAATGTTAAATAATATAGGCAGAAAACAATAAAAAGCTTTTTGTGCAAATGTGAAGCAAATCATTAGGCTTTGGGCTATTTTGTGCATGTGTTTATCACATCACCATTAGATCTGTTAGCAGGTCAATCCTTTATCAAATCTTGCAGTGTCTGTTTAGAACCTCACTCACAACTATCATTTCAACAAACCAATTTACACAGTATAGGATGATATTATTGATCTGCAACAGTATTACAAGCTCCAGGATTATGAACAGGAAAAGTATCAAACAGGATCAACTCTAATTCTGATTTTACCCTACAATACATTTTACATCATGCTGCAGCATGGATATAGATTCAGCTGTGGCCCAGGGGTTTATATTTTTTGGAAGTATTAATTTGTTTCACAGTTCTACTGTTACTTTTCTCATGTATTAATACAGGCAAGAATGTTTCATAATATAAAAAAGAATCCTGTTTAGCTGGAAGGCTTTTGAGAGCACATCATATGCTCTCCTCTAATTATTCCATGAAGTTAAATCTTTGTCTTATTTTCTCTTCCCTGGTAATTTTCTATTGTTAGGAGGAACAAGAGGGGAACTTTATACCAATTTTAATCTATTTTCTCTGTTTTCTTTCTATTTTCTTGTTTCAAAACAAGAAATAGGCACAGCACGCATAATATGTTAACTATATTTTGTCAGTTGGTGTTGTTTGTGGAGAGGTTGGCATATAAAATCTGATGGATATTCTCTCCCTCTTGTGGTCAGATCCATACTCCCTTCCAGAAGGGAACTTGGGAGACCCCTGACTTGCTCAGTAATTTTCCTAAGTGCATTAATAGGTCTGAAGGCTACACTGTTAAAGAGAAATGGTGAGAGGCTCTGAGAGGGGCCTCAGCATACACTGTCTCCAGCTGCAGAGCTGAGGATGAGCCCAAATCCCACATCCCAGGAGCAGCAGGAGCAGCAGCAGCAGCAGCGGCAGGAATGGATGCCTCTTTTCAAGTCAAAGTTGGAGCCAATCTGTTCCTGAACTGCAAGACAGGGTTGGGGATATTGGATGGAGAACAGGCTTGTTCCTGAATCCTAATATTAGACAAGTAGACACAGAGGGACTTCAGAACACTGGGTATGGGGGGTAGGCTTTCTTATTGAGCTGAAATAATAGGGCAAGATTTTAGATGGGACAATTTTCTTGCAGAATTCATTATCTGCCCTATCAGTTAGATGGAATTATTACCCACC
This sequence comes from Antrostomus carolinensis, assembly GCF_000700745.2. Classification (NCBI taxonomy): domain Eukaryota; kingdom Metazoa; phylum Chordata; class Aves; order Caprimulgiformes; family Caprimulgidae; genus Antrostomus; species Antrostomus carolinensis. The sequence continues at coordinate 2,028 of NW_010300960.1, read as the reverse complement.
CACAGCATTCTACACAGCTAGAATGGTATTACTCATTCTCCTTAACAGAAACCTACTACTGTGGTTTTGCTGACACACTGAAAGTTTATTTTCATCTTTCTTGTGTTTTCAGATGGAAATGTACTGTCTGATTCCTGATCTTGGATTAGAGTCCATACTGAAAAAAAAAAAGTAATTAAGAATAAAAGTTTATGTAGATTTATTTGTAAATGCTGGTTATGGGCATCCCATAATGAATCAGCTCTTTGCCTTAAAGACTTGCTAAGTACTAATTAGGAAATTGTCTATTTTGTCTTGCAAATGCCGTATTATGTGTGAGTTTTTTGACAAGAATAAAATACTGCTTTTTAAACAGGAGTGGATGTTATCACTACAAATGTGCTTATATGTATTTCCTGTGCTTAGATATAGCCTGGCAATAACAATACCACAATTACCAGAATGTATCATCTATAATGTAGCCCCGTGTAAATCAACACATAGCCGAATGAGTTGCACACATCCTGCAGGATACCACCGCCATTCTAAATTGTTTCCGGTTAACACTGTACATCTGCAGGATGATTTCTGAGCCGTGCTCAGACTGACTCCTCTCTTACAATACTGGAAGTTACTTCCTTCTAATATTTAATGGGTTCTAAATATAGATTTAGGTATAGACATACAGCTAAAGCACGTTTTGTTCATGATTGCCTAAATGGGAAACCAGAAAACTAAACTTGGAGGAAAAACAGTTTTGTTGTTTTAGAAATACTTATGGGATTTCCAACAAGAACACAAAATCATTGCAAATGTTGCAAGGGCAAATGTTCAGGCTTTCAATTCGGTTGTTAAATTCCTAAAATAATGCATACCTGGGTTTTACATACAGTGGAGACTTAAACGTATGATCTCAGATGCTCTGCCATTCCCTTTAGAACAGAGCATCATTTCTTCTCTATGCAAAATATCTGAAAAATACACATTTTTAAAAGTAATTTTATGAAGTCAGAGAAAAAGCACAGTCCAAACTAAAACAGAAATATGTCATTTTAATTGCAACACACATTGCAGCAATACACTCAGAACAATCTTACAGGAACACTCTGACCGAATGTCACTGTCGTGATTCAGTTAGCCCAAACTAACTGGATTGACTGACTCAGAAATAAAATCTAGTTGACCTGTTCAGTGACTTTGTCCTTTTAGTTAGTTCTCTGATTCTGACTTTTCCAGATTTAAAACCAATACAAAGTTTTGAAATACTTTAAAGCACTTTAAAATATAATTTAAAAATATGACCCTTTTTAAAAAAAAAAAAAAAAAAGAGGTGGCAGTTGTGTAATTTGACAGCTTTTAGAATCAGACTCAGTAGGTCTCTAACTCTCATTCTGTTTTATAGCTGGGGGACAGGCCATCTTTTATGGGTATATATAATTTCCACTTAATCTCTTACAAGCCAGCAGAATTCTAGTATGTTTTAAAATAATAATATAGCAATTTAGAGAAAATAAATTATGCAAAACCTGTTATTTTTCTCTCTCTGACACAGATCTCCCATACCAAAAAGAGATTCTAGCAGGAATCAATGCAGTGCTTGCTTGCAAGGTATTTTAAATTATCTCTTTTTCTTGTTGCTTTTGGTACAAAATAATGTGATGAATAAATGACCCAAACTTAATCTATCCATTGCAGAAGCTCTCAGAGAATATTTATTGTGTTGGCATGCATACCTGCATGGCACAGGCCATTGAGGGGAGCAGGGCAGGGGTGCAAGAAACAACCATGGCCATGTGGCCAAGGGTGGCTGAAGAACTGCACACGCACGTGCCGAGAGGAATGAGCAAGCCCCTGTGCACTTCAGCTCTTCTGGGACATGCAGGTCTGCTATAAAACAGTGCAGCCATTCAGATCCATACAAGGAACTCTTCCCTGTAAGTTTTATTGTACTGTTTTATTTTCTGTACTGGGAAGTGAATTCATATACTCATTTTACATTCCTAGTTATTGCCTTTTATTTTCTCTGGTCTGATCTTGTGTAGAAAGACA
>NW_010300959.1:0-3393 GCF_000700745.2 Antrostomus carolinensis | reverse complement strand
CTGAAGAGAAGGACTTGGGAGCGGTGGTAGACAAGGAGCTGAACATGAGCCAGCAACATGTGCCTGCAGCCCAGAAGGCCAACGGTATCCTGGGCTGCATCAAGAGAAGCGTGGCCAGCAGGTCAAGGGAGGCGATTCTCGCCCTGTGCTCTGCTCTCGTAAGGCCCCACCTGGAGTACTGCGTCCAGTTCTGGAGCCCCCAACACAAGAGAGACATGGACCAGTCCAGTGGAAGCCACAAGGATGATCCGAGGGCTGGAGCACCTCTCCTGTGAGGACAGGCCGAGGGAGTTGGGGCTGTTCAGCCTGGAAAAGAGAAGGCTCCAGAGAGACCTTATAGCTGCCTTCCAATACCTGAAGGGGGCCTATGGGAAGGCTGGGGAGGGACTTTATTCAAGGGCACATAGTGACAGAACAAGGGATAATGGCTTTAAACTGGAAGAGGGTAGGTTTAGATTGGATATTAGGAAGAAATTATTCACTGTGAGGGTGGTCAGACACTAGAACAGGTTGCCCAAGGAAGTTGTGGATGCCCCCTCCATGGAAGTGTTGAAGACCAGGTTGGATGAGGCTTTGAGCAAGCTGGTCTAGTGGAAGGTGTCCCTGCTGATGGCAGGGGGGGGTGGAACTAGATGATCTTTAAGGTCCCTTCCAACCCTAACCATTCTACGATTCTATGACTATTACCTCTGCCTTCCTGACTCCATTTCCTTCTTGGTTTTGTGTCCATCACCTGCCCATCCCCCTAATACCTGTAATTAAAATATCTATATTATACAAAATTCTCTGTAAGACTTACTTTGTTATTTCTGAATAAGATTTGTAGTCTATTTCTATACTAGGGAGAGTGAGAAGAGTTTAGAAATCAAGGAAAGAATCTTCCAGAGGATTAGTTAGTATTTCAGTGGGATATTGGAGAAGATATGCCTTAGATAAGAGAGTCTTCAATGATACTGCAAGTAGTTTAGGACTCTAAATACCTCTAATAGCACCAAAAACAGTGTCATTACAGAGATTTAGAGAGCAATTATGAGTTTACATGGTTCCAGCTTGTTTGCAGAGCTTATTTAGGTAAGAATCTGTAACTGATGAAGTCTATCTCCACGTATAAATTTTTAGCTATGAATAGCTCAAGAGCTCCTGTTGTAAGATCCCCGCAACACATGCACACACACTCATCCTACTGTTAAAGTGCCTATTTATTTATAGCTTGGTTTTGTCTTATAAGGTACATTGGAAATGTGTCTCATTGAAAACAACAAAGTGCTTAGTCTTTTATCCATATTCTCTCTGTCACTTGTCCTTAGAGAATCCCTTCATATAAGAATAAAAGGGAACTGCCTGAAACAGCTAAGTTTAGTTTATAGCACAGTTATGTCACTTTTGTCTGTTGCCTGTCTCATCCTAGGAACACAGAGCACATTCATCGTCTGTAAATCTGTGGGCAAGTTTTATGGCTTTCCACTTTCAGAACAACACTGGCATGTCGCAAATCCACAGAACTTCTACATTGATATACAAGAAGCAAGAGTCAATAAAGCACTCAACAGCAGCTGCAATTTACTGACAATCCTTTACATTTTTAGCCCTGTAGGCAATCCTTTGTGGAAGGGTGGACTCCGTGTGATTTCCTGATAAACAACAATCTACATCAATCTCTCTGTACTACAATTGAAATATTTTCTTTTTATTACAGATGATGTCCTGTGGTTCTGATTGTTCTGTTGGCTCTCTTGCCATTTGTAAGTGGGACAGCAATGGTAATGTGGAAAGTTTCCATTATTTAAATCCAAATGGTTAACCAAGGCTAGAACCAGGGCTTTTTTACTTGTAAAAACCAGCCTATTAAAAGTGTCTTTATTCCCCACATATGGTTTTATCCATTTTTTTCCAGTATGAACTCCCTGATAGGATATATTATGAGTTGGTATTTCAGACAGGTAGAGCTCACCGATACCAATCTTTAATGATATGCATTTTACACTGATTATGCAAGCTGGGGAATATTTTTATCAATGATATTTTGTAAAAATCAAAAGAACAAGGAAAAATCATTTGAGAAAGAAAAATTGGTCAACTTAAAATTACATCTATACAGGAAAAAAAATCAAGTTTCAGATTTTTTTTTTTTTTAATTTATGAGTCACGAGTATTGTTCCTCAAAATTATTTTAGTACTCATAGTATGATAAATACAGGAAGATAAAAAACCCCTCGGGTTGTACACCTTCTGCTGCAAATAATCACAAATTCACAGAATTGCCTAGATTGGAAAAGACCTTTCAGATCATCAAGTCCAATCATTAACCTAACACTGACACGTCCTCTAAGCTTTTTTGATAGTTTTTTTTTTTTTTGTGTGTGTGTAGAATCTTTAAAAGAACTTTCCAAAATGAAATTGTTTCATGCTTCTTTGATTTTTATCTGAAAACTGTCCTTGAAAACTAGCAGCAGGTGTCAGCATTTTCGTTTTGGTGCAATGGTCTGCATCTAGAAATTCTGTGATGATAGTGCAGCTGGAAAAGACATTAATAAGAAAACGTAAACCAAGAGTATACTACAATTTTCCAGATGGAAGAATATATCTGAAACCAAGGAAATGTACTAATTGATGCTCAGTATGAAAGACATTTTCAAAATCAAGATCAAAATGATATGGCTTTTACATAACTTTGTATGAGAGAAAAACAAACAAACAAACTTCTGATGGAAGTAAGCTTGAGAAAGAAGAGGACAGAGGCAAATGCATCTGTCTTGGCTTTCCAACAAGATAATAGATTCTTGCTCTCACAGGTGCTGGAAGTGTGCAACCCCAGTCTCACAGATGTCATTGAGGGAAAAACTTTCACTGACTTCAGTGGAATTAAGATTTAATTCAAGCATTTCCTGTACTGTGAGGCCTTAAATGTGTTAATGTATTAGAACAGAAAACTGTTGCTAAAAAAAAAACCTAGGATAAAAGAATCGTTTGGAAATCATATCCAGAGAATGTGTCTGTCTTCCATTTTATCTCCAGAGATGCTGAATAAAAGCAGAGGAAGAAATTACAAGACAGATCGGAATTCTCTCTCAATAATCAGTTATTTCTTTAAAATTTGCAAAACTTTAAACCATGAGGAAGAGCAGAAAAGTGTAGCTAAACTCTTCTTTTATGGGCAGAATCAACCTAAATCAAAATGCTTCACTAATTTTTTTTTTTAATTTTTTTTTTTCTGTGTGTGTGTGCGCAAGCATGACATTAATCTGCCAGTAGCTCAGGTGCTTAAAGGCCTGACCTTCCTTTAGGGCATGCTGAAAAATTGTGGCTTTCTTCTAAGGTATTGGCAGGCTGAGACAGATATACTTTGGTCAAATCATGCTTGACAATCTGGTAGCCTTCTATGATGTTATCACC
>NW_010300958.1:41234-55084 GCF_000700745.2 Antrostomus carolinensis | reverse complement strand
GGGGGTGGAGGGGGAGGCGGAGGGAGAGTATCCTTGAAAGGTCCTGTATGATCTCATTTCTAGTTCAGCTGTTTCAAATTTATTTTCTCTTGTTATTGTGTCTCCATTTTTTTTTTTACTGTTCACATGCTAAATGTACAACCTTCGGGGATACTGTCCAGCTAATCTCTCCTCACTAAAGGAGAACCCTTTTATCCATTGTATTGAATCAACATCTGTATCTTATAAGCACATCTTAGCTCTCTTTAGCTTACTGTCTCTTTAGGGGAAATCGGTACAAATTTATCATCTAGTAGCTAATAATAAATGTAATGCTTTATAACTGCAACTTGGCTTTCTCCCAGTGGCAGCTAGATCATCAGTAAAGTCATTCCACCTGGCCTCCTTTCTCTTTTTTCCCCCTATTGATAAAGAGGAAATGATTTACTGGTTTTAATTAGACAGATTCCTGCTTTGACGCTCCATTCACCTTCCCATCCCATGAATGTCTGCTACTTTGCAAAGCATCCTTTCCATCTGTTACTTATTGATGTCAAAATAAACTATCTTTTTTTCACAAAGATTTCACAATTCCTCGATTCAATATTTCACCAAGTTTGCGGTAACCTTCAGTGAAGATACCGATCCTATCTCATCCCGAAAAACTTTACAGTGCTTTCTCAAATGGGTTTTTAGTTCTTAAATCAGTCCATTCTTCATCTGTTTACTGACAGAATGGAAAACCAAATTATAAAACTCTCATGTTTTTAAGTTAGTTTAGCAATTCGTGGTCATGCAATATTTTTCATGCCCACATAACAGTTCAGTTTCTTTTGCCCTTTCAGAGTCTTTCCCATAATTCGAGCCAGTCATGGAAGGTGACTGAATATTTCAACAAGTAGATGTCACAAGTGAACTCATACGAGTTTTGTATCGATAGAGCCCCGTGATGGCCCTTGTGCTCTGCTAGCCTCTTCTGGAAAGTATTTTCAACAGTTAGTGGTGCCCGCTGACAGCCCTTATTTCCAAAGCTAGATAAATGAATGATGAATTTACTGTTTGTTTCTCCTCAAGTGAAGTATTTTTCAGTTAACAGAAAAACACTGACAAGGTCTTTAAATTGAAAGTGCTGACCTTAGATTACCTATGACCAAATGACAGATAAATAAGCTGAATATATTCAACTACATTAAAAAAAAATTCCAGCATGTTTCCATTTAAGATGTGACAATTATGCTACAGAAACCATATTTTTAAAACCTGGTATTAATTTCTGATGCTAGATTATCATTTAACTATCATATTTCCACCGCTTTGACCTTTGTCTGTTATTTCGTCTAGCCTGAATCTGACCATTTTGGGAACTGCCTTCTGAATCCATGAATATTTTTCATTTCAGCTTTTACTGGTTTCTACAAACCCACAATCACCCAAATATCAATAATACTAACCGCAATTTCAGAAGGATGCAGACACACAAATTCTGAAGGGCCCTAGTTTACTGGGTTACCTTCCTTGCTTTCCCTCTCCACCTGTGAAGTTAATTCTTGAACAATTCAGAAAGGGTTCTGACAAATTCTAAAATCTCATCATGCATTTACACTTTCAGTAGTCGTGCTCAGGAAATACTAGTCCTACACATATAATTCCATTTTCATCTCAAGTGTTCTCCTCCTCCTCAGAAAATATTTGGCCATACAATAGTTTGGGTGTTTTTTCTCCCACAACCTAGTTAAATTACAGACTCACTGCCCTTTGTCTTCTTCGGTATGACTTGTTCTCATAATTACATACATATAAAATATGCAAACATATATATATGTATTTACTTTTTTGTGAAATTCCAGAGTAAATAAGAAAAGCACTTTATCTAAAGTCTTTTTCTTGTCTCTTAGCTATTTTTGAACAGTGTTTAGGACTGCAAGGTCTGATGAAATGATATATGCTCTGCTGAACTACTGAAAAACCTGACAGAAAAATAGATGCATAGGAACTTCCTGTAAAATAAGATATATATAAAAAAATTCATAGAACTGCAAGGCTGAACTTGTGATATGCAAGACAAAAGAGAATTTTAAGATTTTTTTTTTCTTACTTGGGTTTCATTCTTCTCTCTTAATACATGCTTCAGATGTCTCCTTCAAGAAAATATTTTGGAGAATGACTGCATTTCAAAGGAAATGATTGCCGTGAGCGCAGACTTGCCAGACCTGTCTGGACCCATACCTGGAGCGCACTGGTCCCATCCTCTCCTGTGAATGTTGCTCAGAGGATGTGCAGAACCTGAACTTTCTGGATACATACAGGCTGATTTGCATTCTGAAATGCAGTCAAAAACCTGGAGCATTTGAGTCACCACACAAATGTGGAGCAAAACTATGACTACAAAATTAAACATGCACGAGCTGTGTTAATCTGTCTTTCAGATCACAGTGGAATGGCAATAAATACACCTACAAAACCTTGTATTTTCTGCCCTCTTGAATAATAAAAGTTCCTGTATTTATGCATGCAATTTATTTGACTTCTCAATACCTGCAGCATGCATTTTTACAAGGACTTGCACTGAATTCTTCTGGAAAAAAACCCTAATGTAGAAAATAAATATTTAAATTATTTTAAATACAGCTTAACTGAAAATGATGAAAAAAATATCTAAACATTACATGAAGAAGTTGAGGTCTGAACGCAGGAAAACCTTATCTTATTGAAAACCAACTTAATTGGATAAAAAATTACTGGCAGGACTTTTTTTGTATGCTGCTTTGAAAATAAAAACAAAGCTACAATGTAGTATGCTTAAGCATTCATTTTTTCATCCTTCTGTCAGTTTCTGGTATTTACAGTTGAAGTAGGATTGGTTTCATTATTACTGCTGCCAACAGGTCTTCAGCAATATATGTGTTTTCTCATAAAAACATATTTCTTTAGTGTTCATTGGCATTTTTGATGCTTAGGAGTTAGTTATTGGTAAATCATAAATAATGCAGATCCTTGAAGACACAAGATTCTGCCTTTTTTTCAGAATTCAGCTTGTCGAATGTTGCTTAAATTATTGAAACAAAAAAAAAAATCTTAACTACAGCTCATAGATATATATATAATTGGGGAATACGTAACTGTAACATTTTCAGTTGTTAGCATCCCTCATTGCCAATGCCAGTGGTGTAGGTATTTCAATAAAAATACAAGGGAAGTTTAAATAAGCCCTCATAGGAGCAATAGCCGCCAGTTAAATGTTAAATCTTAATAAAACTGTTTAGCATAATTTGATAGGATGAAAATAGAAGTGTTATTTGGCATTAAAAATTTTGTCTTTAATCTTTACTTTGCGAAGTATGTACATGATATGCAGCCAAGTAAGTAATCTTGCAGGCAATTTATTACTCATACTTTAGCTCTATAATAATATAGTTCAATCTACTTTGGACTATGACAAGTAAGATTCCTGAGAGTTCAGCTTAACATTTCATAGTATTTATAAGTGTGCTAGTTTCTTTGGTGTAAGGCTATTTTGGAGGTGATTTGCAGACAAGGAAGCATGTCTGTAGCTTGTAGACCAAACTCTTCCATGGACTAAAGCATCCCTATTAGGATACCCACCCAAAATGAAAACCCGTCAACTGAAAAAAAAAAAAAAAGTGTTTTAAAAAGGCATTGCAAATTTGTGAAAATACACACCCTAGCCCATATCAAACTGTCCATTCCAAAACATGTGTTCATCCTAAAGTACTTTAACATGTGTTCATGGTCCATGAACTTCAGTGGTTCTTAAAGATACGTGTAAGTACATTACTCAATCAGTATGAATAGCAGCAAGGCTCTTCAGTATGCCAAATACAAACTTCACTGAATAGTTGTGAAAGTTCAAACAATCCTTGAAGAATATCTTTCATGTCACAGTCTGTACTTACTGTGTTTCTTAGTTTAACAGAACAAAGCTGTGTAAGGGAGATGGGCTGCAGAGTTCCCAGCTAACCGCTCCTGCTGACCCTCTGCAGAGGGCACTTTGCAGTTCGGGTGTTACACGCTGGGGCGAAGAACTGCAGATCGCTGCCTCAGAGAGCGGGCACAGCACTCGCTCTGCTGCTCCCCAAGTGCACGCCAGAGAAAGCTTTGTGTTTGATAGGGAGCTGACTGGAATGTTGCTGGAAGCTTTGGGAAGGAACTGAATCCTTTGTGGGAAGGGATCCTTCCTCCTCACAGCGAAGGATTCATCAAAAGAGACGTAACAGGTGAGTTACAGAGCCAAGGATTTGCTAGAGCTTTCTAACAAAGCAGGCAAACTAATGGAGCTAACAGGGAATAAAGACTTTGGCAATTCATCCAGAAATTGACTCTCAGATGTTCTGACGCATTTTAAAGAAAATCTAGTAAAGTAACCTAATGCAGAAAGATATTTTTCTTAGAAGTATCAGTGGCCAATTTCAAAATTGTAACACTGGAACAAATCATATAAGCAACAAATTTACTTTCTACTAAATATAGTTTCAACAGAAGACATCTGGCAGACAGAGTAGGTGATACAAATTTGACTGGGAGATAAACATATATAAAACCCATTATTTTAGATGCTATCACCAATAAAACTGAATCAACAGAGATTGCACAGAAGTCTGTGTGTGGTACTTTGACCATCTCCATCCCAAGGTAAATGCAAAACCAGATACATGTACCTGCAGTTTCAGAAGCATTATTTGAAACTGTTACCATTAAGCCTTGCAGTAGTGTTAGATTTAATTTTTACATGACTGAATTTTATTGTATACCAATGATGGGATGCATTTATAATCTCCATTACCATTGTGCAGCAACTGAGAAATAATGCTATATGGTGTGTTTTAAGCATCTTCCTTTTCACTGAATTTGTGATGGTTTACTAAACTTCAGACTTTGATAAACTGGTGAAAGACCTTTCAATCTAGCATGACCACACAATTAAGTTTGAATACTATCGTGACTCAACGCTATTCTTTAATCTCGCTGAGAGCTACAGTGCAGAGCTAAAGCTGTCGTTACTAATTCTGTAATAGACATCAAGGGAAGAATAAACAGAAGAAAGCTTACTTCAAAGACCAGCGTCTCATTAGTCGGTCCTGCTGCATATAGACTCTCTGGATGGTTAAAAGAGCGTTGATAATCAAAAACTGTTCCAGCAAAAGAGAACTTTCCTGGCCAGTCAATGGTCCAGTCTCCTGTTAGATAATACTTTTTACTGAGGTTGCGCACTGCAAGGTAGCTGGTGGAGATTTGCATTTCATGGAGCTGTATACTGCGTGCTCCTGCTGGAATAGTGACCACGGCATAATAGTCTGAAATGAAAGAAGTAAGCAACATTTTTGAAATTGTCATACATGTAGGGATGGTTTATCATTTTTGAGCCAATTTGAAAATTTTGCATTTTAAAAGATACTCAAGACAGCTGTTCTGATCCACTAAAGTTACTCCGTTTTCACAAGGAGAAACCAGTTCTGATTTTTAACCCCCCTATGCAGACTTGTAATCAAAGTAACTCAGAGGTATTTAAATTCCTGGAATTTTTCTTTGTGATTAAAGACAAGAAAAAGCAAGTTCACCTTAGAAAAATGCTGAACAGAGTAATGTTGATTTCACTGTAATTGTTTTACCATGTTTTCCCTGCAGTTCCCTACAGTAGTTGGAAGGCACTACTTCCATCCTGGACAAGGTTTTAGAGGTGAGATGCACCAGGATGCAGAGAGCTTTCAGAAAGGCCTGTATACCACTGGATCTCCCTGCTGTGAGCCACTGAACTCTGAGCATGTGGAAATCTCACTCTTTCTACAGTCAGATGAGACACGGCTGACAATCTCCAACATGCACTGCACACAGCTAATCTCACAGAGTGCACAGTTTAGGTTATTTTTCTAGCATTGTATCGCTGTATTACTATATCCTAAACAATTCCCTGGCCTGTATTACTGCAGTATCGACATGTCTTTGGATCAACAATAAATGGATCCTCAAAATAAAAATAACCCCATGGGTAAAGAAATACTATCTGCATTTTATGCCTGAGAAACTGAGGTATAGCAAAATTATTTCACAAGAAGCATGTGATAGTCTATTAAAGAAAAGTCCACCTCCCAGTGACTGGATCATCCACTGAATCACCTGGACAGCTTCCAGTCAACTTAATTTGAAAATGGACATGGAAATACTGTCATGTTTGGCATTATGCTGTGTATCGCTTTTTATATCTTCTACAGTCCATTACAGTCAGAGCTGTTGACAGCTATTTTTTTTCAATTGCCTCAATCCTAAAATCTCTTTTAAGAGGAAATTCACACGTAAAGGGAAAATGTGGCTTAAGAAACAGGAGAAATGTGAACTCTTCTCTCACTCTCCCTGTGATTTTCAGTTCACATCTGGACTTTTAGCCACTGCCCTAATGAGCAAGGAGTCATATATATTACATGGGGATACAGCAGAGCAATGAGTTGATGATCATGTGGAACAGCTTTCCTTACCATTAGCTTTGTGCTGGATCAAGTATTGGCCTTTAAAGAACTTGCATGTTGAATTATCTCCTTTACAAACTCCACAAGCATCCAATACAGCTTTGGAACCAAGTCCATGATCACACCCTACTTGCTGCAACCAAAAGGCACAAGTGAAGGACTCAGACACAAGGGAATTTGAAGAAACAGCTGCATTTTCCATAAAGGAGTCAATTGCACACTTTAAAAAAAAAAAGACATTAGGATTGTAAGAAACTTAATTTTATCTTACTTCACATATTCCATCAATGCAAACATCATATTTATTTGGAGAACACAGAGTTCCATCCTTCACTTTGCTGGACATTGCAAAGAAAAAGTCAAAGTCTTCAGCTGTGCAATACAATTTACATCTATCTTCCTCTGGGGAAAAAAACAAAACAAAACAAAACAAAACAAGGCAAGAAAGTATTAGCACCCTGCTATTGTTCCTTCCTGCATCCTAGATGTCAAGGTACAAGATTTTCCCCTACCAAAAGCACTTTTCCTCTAAAAAAATCCCAACCATTGTCAGTCAAATTTCTTTTTATACATTGGTGGTATGTTAGGCTTATAAAGGGCTGATTAATTCTACATAGACAAAAACACTCCTGCAATTGTAAACATTGTCACAACTGCTGAAATAATACACAATTTTAATACAAATAGTAAGTGCAACAAATAAAACATTGCAACAAAATTTTGAGGAACATGAAATTGGATTCCAAACAGTATCCTTTTATTCTTAAATAAGCAGCTGGATTTTCAATAGTACTTTCTACAGAGGTAAGGTGTCTGTAATAATTTTGAAAACCAGATCATGTTTTCAGGACTATAAATGCAGAACTTGGGGGAGATTTTGAAAAGAAGCTAAGAGAGGACAGGCATTTGCAAGTTCAGAGTCACTTGGGGACATCTTGCTTTTGAAAATCATGCCTTTTGTTCTTAATTTGAAGCTCCTGTTTCTTTTACTAAACACAGCCCTTACCTTTAAAACCAGTGTAGGCTACCCTAATTTGTGTTAAACAAGATGCATTATTCTCCCTGTTATACAACACCCATTGTTACATGCTGTGAAACCATATTTCCTCTTTCCTCTCTTCACAATGGCTGTTAAGACATAGGTTTCTAAATACCCATGAAAATGTCTGCAAAGTCTTTAGAAGAAAATATAATCAGGTTACGAATTAAAGTTACATGTATGTGTGTGTATATATATATTCAAAATATTTGCAAAATTAAGATGCTTAAAGTAAAAATAAACTTTGCTTGTACAAAAGACAAGAAATAGTTACTGAGACCTGAACTTTATAAAGATCTCTAAGTAAAAGATGACTTTAAAAATTTTATGCAAGTACATTGTTTGTTTTTCCAGTTCTCATGGGACTATACCAGCAGAAAAGTCAAAAGGTTGATTTATTGTTCTCTCGAAATCTGAGAACATGCCAAAGTAAGGAAGATTCTGGTACTGTTGTTGTGGGAGCTCACATTTCCCAGCTGAAAAATCCATGGAAATTGTTTTGTTTTGTTTTTACGCTAATAGATATGTAATATAAAATGAAAGAGAGGGGTAGCAACAGTGAGGGAGTCATTCTAAGGACAAAGATTTAAATTCACAACCAAAATCAATCCTGCATGTTCATACAGGCAGTATCGCACAGGAGGCCGGATTTAACTATGCTAGAAAGCAAACACATCTCAAATAAGCCAACTGAATTTCTATTTGCTTACATCAGGGTGATATTTGCCCAACGAATATGGATGAATTACAGCTTATAGCTCACTTCCTGCAATGGCCTTTGTCCATCAGAGCTCTGGCATAATTACCTTCCACTTTAGTATATGGCTTCCATTTGTAGTACCATCCCCGGAAAGGTTTGCTGTTGTATTCTGCACACTGCTGGGCACGGAAGTCCAAACTCTCTGCTGGGCATGGCTGATTATTACAAAGTTGATAAATACGACTGGAACCTTGGCAGAATTTGCCACCATACTGTGGCCTAAAAAAAAAAAGGAAAAATTGATTCTTTTGCAAAAGCTACTATTTGTGTGATTGGCATGTTACATGTGTGTTAACAGAGAAAATAAGAGGATGTATTGTCTTAGGAGATCAGTATTTCTTATATGGCCCATTAATTTTCATGGTTCCTAAAACCAAGGAAAGCAGTTGCCATGAATTATCTACTTGGATCACTGCAAACTCAGCAAAGATGCAACCATCTAGAGGTGAGTCATGTTTTCACTAATTTAAATTTATAGGTCTATTTTGTATTGGCTGGTTTCAATCTTGTTATATAGCTATTTTTACTCTGCTGTAACCCGGGAACGAACATGTGCAAAGAATTACCTACCACAATACAACTTAATAAAGGATAACATAACACTGATCAAACAAACAGAATGAATAATTACATCTGGTTGTTCATTTGTTTTGTAAATCATTTTGAAAAAAATGTACTTTTAAAGAGTCAAAGGAAACAAGGACTGTGCACAGTTCTCCTGCTTTAGGAAAATGTTGGAATCCATGGATAACTTTGAACATGTCACATCCACTTCAGCAAACCTTACCCGGGCATTTCCCTTCATTTTGGCCAGAATGAAGAGAGCATATTCTATTACTTTGGTAGTCTCTTTTAAGAATTATAATCTTTAACTATTTGGTCTATGCACATGACTGTAAAACAAAGTAAAATGTAAGACTTGTTCTTTTTAAAGTGACTGAGAGCTCTCACAAGCTGCAGAGAAATGTATTGACTCAATTTTGTATTCATTATGGATCTAGATAGGAATTTACAATGCTCAGTTATATATCTGCAAGTACTGAGCCAAATCTTCAAAACACCAAATTCTGAGAACTGTTTGTCATATTATGCAATTTTTTGTGTCAAGTGAAAAGAAATGTAACAATGCTGCACTTGCATATATTTATATAAAGATTTCTAAAAATTAGGGAACATGCATACTTGGAAGACAAGCTATGATCTTTCAGTGGACAGCTGCCAATGTTACACATGTATTAAGGAAAAAAATAGAATAACATAAAAGATATGATGATAATAAAAAATAATAGTATGAAAGATACAGTTGCAAGAAGTATAATTGGAGTTCTTTGTTTAAATCTCTAAACACTGTTGTAACCATTCCCCATATCCAGTATTCCATGCAACTTCTCTTAACATGCGTCTGGCTGGAGTAATATGGAGACAGCTTGGTGCAACATGGATGAGAAAATCCAGGTGCTTTATTGTAAATTTTCACTTCATATGTCTAACTCTCCAACCAAGCCAGAGCTTGGTTTTTATGTTTTGAATCAGCTTTGACTGTACACAATATCTAGCTTTTCCAGAATTCTGGGCTACCAAACAATCTTTCAAAGGAAGAGGTGGAAACCCACCTGTTACTCTATTTAAAACTAGATTAAAGCACCAGCAAAATGTGTTGTGGGAAAAAAGCCAACTTAGTGACTTTTCTTGAGGTCACCTACTAGCTACACTGACGCTGGGCATAACAGCAAAGATCTTAAAATTGAAGTCCCATTTTCTGTCCTAGTTGGTGGCAATTCAATCTGTGAAGGGCAGGGAGGATATGTAACATCAGTGAAGTCAGGGAGTATTTATGTTGACTTTGTGCAATTGGTGAGAGCTTTGAGTTAAGGCAGCCAAACCGTTGGGTCTTTACTCAATTCTCTACAGACTTTCTTTATAGCTTCAGCACATGTATGATTTTTGACCTCCTTCAGCCCCAGAGAACAAATCTGCTTTGGTGTAAGGAAAAGAAGAAACCTCCGTCCAAGTAAATGCCACCAAACAAGCAATATAATAGAATTATTTATGGCTAGATCGTGATTTCTAGCCACAGTCTTGCATTTGAGGATGGTATAAAATTCCACCAAACTGAAAAAAGGCATTCTGTTTTCCAGCTCTGTTACAGCATTTCAATATTACAGTACACTCCCATTACTGAAACTGTTGGCCAGAGAATTATGGAAATGTCTCCACCTTTGTTTTTTACCAGCAAGATGTCAGTAAGAGTTAAGTAATTCACAAGCAATTAGATGTAGATCTACAAAACCAATTTCTGAGAAAAGTCTATTATCTACACTAACAAAATCACACTTTTGTCAGTGATGTTGTTACCACCAGTAGATTTGGCTGTGACTGCCTACAGAAGCTCTGTTAGTATGTTTACAATGGAATGCTTTGCACAGAGGGTATTCCCATATTCCTACAGTGATACAGCGCTCCTAATACACATACAGCCTGAAGTTTTCATCCATCGCTGTCCCTCCCCATCACTGGCATGTATAGCTAAAGATACTCGCATGAATAGATGCTGTTAGAGCTGAGGCCTTGCTGAGGATAACTGGAAAAGGGATACATTTGGTGAGAAAGGCCAGCAAAGTCTCCAAAGAATGATTTGCAAAGGAAGTGTAAGTGGAAAGATGTAAATACTCCACTTTATATAAGACTCAAATATTAAAATGCTACAAGAGTAGTTTAAATAGATTCTGCAATACCCTTTTAAGAAAAGACTTCATGAGCAATGAAAGTAAATTGGATATTCACTGCAGTGGAATACAGAGAGTGATAAATCTTGGAGTTCATCTGATCAAGGAAAGTATTTTATGCATTATAAAGGGAATTAGACTTTGAAACACTGGACTCCTATTCTTCCATGTTTTATAATAATTTAAATTCAAGTGAGAACATTTCTGCTCATATTATGGCCATATTACGATAGTATGACAAAGCTAGAGTATTTCATTCTGCATTAATTTGAAAAGTCTACCAGGTCTTTCACAGTCTTCATTTTTAATTAGTATTTTAAATGGCATCATTACTTTGCATCAGTTTACATCTGCATTGTCTGTAATCACTGTTACACATATTGTACACAAAAGATTAAAAAGACATGTTCAAGCAATTTTGATTTAGTCTTTTGATTGCATACATGCCTAAAAGTCCACTCTACTCTTACTGAACAATGCACTATTGTGAAGTGGGTAGGATGCAGTCCCACAGATATGATTTAGGTATTAATTTAAATCTCTTGGGCATGCTTCAGGTTCTTTCCCAGCTAAACTATTAAATTATGTAATATATTTCTATTTTGGAAAAGTACCTCATTTTGTAAAATGTTGTGATGTATGAAAACCAGATCCATGAAATTTCACTGTGACAATTTACAGAAACATGATGATTTTAGCATATCTGCATAGTTCTGTGTTCTACAGATGACCTCCATAGGTGTTTGTTAGTATGAATTCGTACATAACTCCGGTGGTAATTCAGAAGCCATGTTTGGGTGTGGTCACAAGGTCTGTCTGAAAATTGTCAAGAGAAAGGGAATTTAACTGGTTGGATATCACTTGCAAGAGAGGAATTTCACATACAAACACAGGCAATGAGATTTGCATAAGCAGCAGCCTGAATTTGTGTTCTTCACCTGTCTTTAAGCTGTTGATAAGATGTTTTACATTTAAAATCACTGGAAACCTAGAAATGTCCCTCAATGTTCATAAGAAGTCAGATGTTTTGAAAAATGGACTACTTATTTAAAAACTCCATTTCAAAGTCCAGCCAGTTCTTCAGAGGTCCACGCCCCTTGTCCTAACCTCTTCAGAAATAAATTTTATTCTTTGTCATTCTCAAAATCTTGCTATTCAAAATCACCTATCAAGCTGTTGAACAAAATAAACATTAGCTCCTACATAAATCTGGATTAGGAAAAGTGAAATAAATATATTACATATGAAATAATATACATATCTGCACTGAAACAGATAAACATCTGAAATATATTTCAGAAATTCAAAAAGAAAGGAATCATTATTCTTTGTTTATGTGTAGTTATAGAGGTGAACAATGAACAGTGACTAGGTTATAAATCATTCCATGTGCTGCAAAATTGAAAATGGATAGTATCATTTTTCTAATGATTCCACATTTATACAAAAGTGCTGTGATGGGAAATACAGCTACCTGGATATTCGTACACTGTGGTGTGGATGGCTTATTTATAGTCCTGTCATTTCATTACTCTAACTCTGAGAGAGATTTATAGCATCTTCTTTTTGCTCCAGCTGAATTATCATTAATATAATTAAATTAAATTTAGTATAAACATGATCCAGATCTGGTATCAAGTCTTACTTGGTTACATCAAGTCTTACTTTAATTAGAACAGACAGGTCACTCTGAATGCAAGTTTTAAATACATAATGCTACAATAACAGACACCCTTCATGTTAAAGAGCTTCTCTTTGAAGGCCATTTGAAATCATTATCAGTTACAACAGTGCATCAGCCTGAAGCATTTCAATTACTGGACATTCTTCTGTCACACAGGGAGAGCAAGGGAAAGCTTATGAATAAATGCAAATAACAATGTGCATACATGCAAATTTAGCAGGCAAAACAGGGACCAAAGTAGGAAGACTGAAAAATATGCATGACCTGTAATTGAGAACCTGTGCTCCCCTGCTAAACAGTTCAAGAAAGAGAACTATCCAAGTAATTATATTTATCAAAATACACTAAGAAACAACAGAAAAGATTGAGAAAATGCCCTGCTATGGATCTGCAAAAATTGACTTGTCTGAGTGAGGGTAATAAAGACCATTTTAACTAACTCACATTTTCCTATAACATAGTATATGAAGCATGGATATTATTACTGCAGCACTGTATTGTAGGTGTGAGGCTTCTTTACAGCCCCATATAAACTGTGTCATATTTTCTCTGGTTTTTATTACTGCAGCTTAAATGCTGTTTTTATTGTGCGCAATGAAGAATACATGTGTCTATGCCTGCTGAAGTTGTGTATGAAATAAAACAGTGAAATCCTTTTTTCTTGTAAGCTGAAGTGAATTGAGTACTTGGGAAAGATGCTGGTCAGATAACATTTTACCTCTGTTTTGAAATAGTATTGTAAGGAATAGTAGTATTTACAGTGATAAGACATTCACTAGAGGAAAATACCACAAATGTTTTATGAGTTAGCATACAATTCTAGGGTTCAATAACTATTCTGACCTGTGAACATGACAGATGTACAAAGACATCTGTCTACAACCATTCTGATACTTTTTTTAAACTTTTTTTGGCTTATTATCCTGGATAATACGATATCAGCAGTCTTAATAGCTTTTAAGACCTTTTTCCCTTGCTCTTAAATTCTTAGGTGTGAACATGTCTGTGTGGTATTTCATTACTTCTTCAGGTATTTGATAAACTATAGTGCCACAAAATAAATTGAGAAAGTTGGGCTGTAGATGTTCTAGTACTCTAGTAGTCTTCAGAAAGCCACTACTTTCTAGTATCAGGACATATTTCCATCCTTCAGCAACTATCCGGAACTGGATATTAAAAAAAG
>NW_010300958.1:37551-41212 GCF_000700745.2 Antrostomus carolinensis | reverse complement strand
CTACAGAA
Organism: Antrostomus carolinensis; assembly: GCF_000700745.2. Classification (NCBI taxonomy): domain Eukaryota; kingdom Metazoa; phylum Chordata; class Aves; order Caprimulgiformes; family Caprimulgidae; genus Antrostomus; species Antrostomus carolinensis. The sequence continues at coordinate 41,204 of NW_010300958.1, read as the reverse complement.
CTGGATTCTGTTCTGTTTGGGTTTTGTTTTTTTTTATTTGTTCTAAAAACTTAAACAATTAGCATAAAAATAATACCTTTTCATATCTATGGCTTACTTTGGATTATTGCAGTGTCTTTCTTGATATGTGACCCCACCTCCACAAGTGCGAGTACACTCTGACCACTCGGACCAGGCAGACCATTGGCCATTTACAGGCTTGGGTCCATGATCACCATATTTGACACACTGTCCTCTTCGACACCACTGCCAAAAGAATGCCAAAGAATATCCCATCAAAGTTAGCGGTACCTAGTAGATGCAACAAAGGAAAAATCCACATTTAAAAGCTCCAGTGCTTAACCCTCATAAACATGAGGTCACCCATTGAACTCAATGAGATAGTTTACAGTAGAACAAGGACTCTGAAGTAGGACATTATTCCACACAATGGTATAGATAAGTAATGTTCTAAAATTTGTCCAAGCTCTGAGTTGAAGATCTCTGAGGTACAAATCTGCAAAACTGTTCTCTTGGAGAGTATCTTTTTGGCTTACTCTTCCCAAAAAAATCCATGTTCATTTATGGTCCTGTGCTGTCAGAACCTCAAAAGTTCCCATGTAATTTAAAAATAGTCTGCTAAAAATCTGCTAAAATTTTTCCCTTTTATCATTGAATTTGAAATACTGCACAAAGAGAAAAAGCGAAATAGAACATTTGTCAGTAACTTGGAAATCAAAACAGAATTCTACTGGAAGAAACATTACAGCAAAAGAAAATATTTTGTGTAACTATAGATGAGTGTAAATTAGAAGGTTCAACTGAAACAAAAAATCATGCTCTTTCAGTAGTGATCACTGACAATGATACGCATGATGGCCTTAGTCTGTACAGCAAATATTAGGGCTTGAGGAATGTTCAAATCAGAGTGGAATTGGAACCCCTGTTCTAACTTCTGTTATAATTAATTTTCTTAGTGATTTAGATTTGCCAGGTGTATCTTATTCCATAGTTATATGGGAGAGGCATCACTCCCTACCTCAGAGAGGTGCCACTGTGAGGACCGGTCCTGACTATCGCAATGCAATCTTTTACAGAGCAATCCAGAAGTGCATGATAGCACACCTGGAGGGATCTGGATAAAACTGGTTTTGACAGGAGCTGGTATTTGACCCAATACAGTCTAGAAACAAGTTAGAATGACATTGTCCTATTTATAAAACAACTTACCATACTTATACCACAAGCTGTGCCTTCTGCTGCTGGCATGAACTTTGTCTCACACCTATGACCCACTTTGTGACACCAGAGAGATTTGCATATATCCTGAAAAGAAAAAAAAATACTCACTATAGTATTCATAATTCCCATTATTTCCTGGTGTTTAGAAAGAGTAACAAATGATACAGGCCTTTGCTACCTTAAAGGCCATATAAATAAAACCTTTTCAGAATTTAGAAAATCCAGGGTTTAAGATTCATGGCACAGCCATATCCTATATGTAGCCAACTTGTTTATGCACCATTTCAGTATATATTTTTAAAACAATTCTGAGTGTTTGACTATAATAGAACAAAAATAGTGCTAAAAAGTTCAAGGCTAAAATTTCCAAGTCTACAGGGACTATAATACTACGAAGAGACTAGATTTTCTAAAACACAGGAGATATCTGGAAACAGTGTCTTCACAGTGTGGTTCACTCTCTCTTTGTTTATTAGCTGGAGAGGAAACACAGATGCCATCACCTGATAAACGTGGTTAGAATAAAATAAAGTACTCCAGGATAATAACAGGAGTAAAAGAAATGACAATACTTATTTTCAGAATGAGCACTCGAGATTATTTAATAAAATGTCTTCTCTGAAGAGATCAGCAAGGAGTGCAGCAGTCACTAAAATAATGGGTTAATCTAAATTAATCCTTCATCACAAAGTCAAGAGTCTAAGTTACATTTTTATTGTTCTAAAATAACTATATAGATCTTTTCCAGACTTTGCTGTCAATGAATGAGTAAAACAAAACACAAGAAACTTTGTCCTTCTTACCCCACACCCCAGGCCCCATGCAAGTTTTGATCAAAACTCTACTGCCTGCTCATTTCCCTTAGCATAGCAGGCAAGGGCTCATGGGTCTTACGTATTCAACTGGTCTCCTTATGGCTCCTGGAAAGAACAGATTTCCTTCTGAAACTCCCCTGGGATTGAGATATTACTCAAAAGAGGCCAGTACCTTCAAAGCAAATTGCCAGTCAAGATAAGGTAGAGAAATAGCCCAGGCCCAGAACACTCTATTACTTGTACTTATTTAGTGTACTGCAGTTCTCTAATGTAATTTTAACTTTTCAAAAGTATATCAATAGGTACCTTTACAAAGCTGAGGTTGCACAGTTTTGCTTTCATTCCAAATTGCCATTTGCACTGGGTATCAGCATCATAGATCTGCCCTGGCAGTTTGTCAGGGTATTTATACAGTCCTGTTTGCTTAGGTTCATCAATCAGGCAGGCAGCTTGAGCTGTACTATAATGAGAATGTATATTAATCATGACTATGATCTTTATATCAAAATATTTTAATTTGCTACAGACCAGCAAAAACACATAATACGGTATACAGTACCTTTAACTGGCTTTAGAGGTATGCACTGAAATGAGACTATCTGCTTGCAGGAGCCAAAAGATCTTGACATCTTGTTGGTAGCCTGACCTGCAAAGTTTTAAGGAAGCAGGAATTTCCAGGCTTTAGGACTGTTGTGACAACAAGAAAGAATGATGTCAAATTCTTTTCCTCCGTTTATTCCTGTGTAACCAAGAGCAAGGTGATCTAGACTGCTTCTTTCCCTTAAATAGATTCCCAAAATCAGGAATCAACAGAATCAGCTGGCGCACTGTCTCATTTCAGCATTGGCTTTGTGTGGATTGACAGACAGAAGGCTGCTGCAGCATGTGTGATTTGGGTTGGCTGTGTCCAGCTTAAGACCAAACGGTCTACTTTTCCTTTGTATATGCTTGAGAAGCCATGTGTCCAGAAGGCCACTCTATGCTGGATTTATCTTCCAAGTTTAAGTCTCTTAGACCATATTGCATGTTAGAGGACTTATGTGGCTTTTTAGTTTGCAATGTGCCTGTGTACTCAGAATATATTGCATCATGACAGCAGAAAAAAAATCACCAGAACCCTGTCACCTTTCCTGGCCGCTACTCTAAGATCCTAACTTGGAATTCAAGGGTCAGATCCACAGAACTATCTAGGTGCTTGACTGTCATTCTAAGGAATTAACTTCTGAAATGTCCGTATTGGATCTGGATCTTAGTACCACTTTACACATTTTTTAGTTATCATGTATAGTCTACCCATGTACAGCAAGCAAAATAAAAGTTGTTCAGGAAAGAAATGCAATTCTGATGACATTAAACACAGACCAAAAAACAGTTCCTTTAAAAGCAACGCTGAGTAATTCCAACATGCTGGAGAAATAACTGGCATCCTTCTCTTTTTCCCTTTTTTTTTTTCCTTTTTCCCCAGAAGCAGTATATGAAAAATGTAAAATGTCCTTACTCATGACATGAGCTAGATCAAGAGAGAAACTCCAGTGAGAAGGGCCACTAAAGTTAATTTACATTTTGTAATGACTTTGGTACCACTGTGTCTGCCTTCTATTGTGTTCACTTCCTACT
>NW_010300958.1:0-37513 GCF_000700745.2 Antrostomus carolinensis | reverse complement strand
ATGATATGCCAGTCATTACTGCAGGATATTCACGGAGGGTGAAATTCATTCTTTTGAAACGAGGTGGGACAAAAAGGCTTGTATGCCATACCACCTATACGCTTCATAAGTCCAAGTGTGTGGGCTCAAAGAGTACATTGGTTTGAGCACATTTCAAAAGAGGTGAATTTCACACTTAACTAATTTTTATGTCTGTTCAAGAGTTCAAGCCCAGTTACTAAAGATACATTCCCTGGCACCAGCCCAGATTTACATCTGACCTACCTGAGAAATTTGTTGAGATACTGCCTGCTGCATACAGACCAAGAAAACACTCCATTGTTTCCTGTGAGTGTGGGAGACATAATATTACCCTCAGCTTTTCTACAAGGGTTTCCTTCTCCATCATGAATCATACCAAAGCTGAAAAGAGAACCAGGCATGAGAGTGAAAATGTAGATTAAACAGAAGTAAGACACAATTTGGGGCAGAAGAAACATTTTCTGGGTAATAGCTCTATGCTTGAACTCCACAGGGAATGTGGAATTCATCTCTTTCATTCCAAAGGGATGAAAACATATGCACCATACAAATGACTATTAGTATGAAACAACTTCCAATTAATAGCATTTCAATTTTATTGTTATCATATACTTGTCTGATGAGAAAAAGATAGCCAAGTTTCAAGGGAGACCCATATTGGTGATGCACAGGAGCTCTGCAACATGAGCTAATGACAAGACCCTGGCACATAAATACCGAAGCTGCAGACTGTGTCAGAAGCTTTACAGTTTAACCATTTCTCTTTCCTGAAGGAGAAATGTTTTATGGTGAGATGGATGGAAGTAGCGGATCTTATGTTCAGTCATACTTGTGCTTGCCTATAAATCTATCAGCTTAAAACACGTCTGCAGTCCGAGCCTTTCTTTGTGCAGTGATAATGCCTGTTAACATGAACGGTGTGGAGGTCAGAACGCAGGGAAAGCTGTAAGAATATAACCTAACTGTCCTCCTAACAGGAGGGAAGAACTACCTAGCTGCATCAGTCTGTAGCAAAAGAAGTGGGATTGAATGAATAGAATACAAGGTATGAATACAAAAATATGATTGTCTTTCTAATTTTGGCCACTAACTTGCTATATTATCTCAGGTAAATCACTTTCTTTTCCTCACCTTTGTTATACACTAACACTTACTTTGTCTAGACTGTAACTTCTTTAGTGGGGATATTGCCTCTTACTGGGCACTTTGCTCAGTCTGCAGCATCATGAGGCCCAGCTTTCACTAGGAGAGGTGTTAGGATCATATAAAGAATAATAAGCAATAATGAAAACCAAGTTAAGAATGATAAATCATGTGGAGCTTATGGTTACAATAAAGCTAATTTTAAAGTTTTTTTTTTTCCCTTCACTGTTCTATATTTACTCACTGTACATCTGTGAATTTCAATATGTTTCGAATAGAAATTTCATAATCTGTTACTTCAACATTGTAGTACATCGGTGACTTTATGAATGTAATCTGTGCATGTGCAGGGAGTATCTAATTTACTGGACTTGATCCTCTACTATTATAAATCATTGCAGGCTCATCAGAGTTCCTGCATGTGTTGCCACCAGCTGAGGCTCCAAACTTGCTAAAATATATGGCTCCTTCTATAAATGGACAAAAAAAGTCCCAACTGAGCTAGTATTTTAGAACCCTTTATAACAGACTAACTTTGTTCACATGCACTGCAGCCAAAGAATCCACAGTTTATATACCCACTGACACAATGGGCTCTGAACTCCCAAAGGAACTGTTAAGCTTTCAGGTAAAAACACAAGCTACTTGAAGAAAACCATAGAAATGTGTAACAACTGAAGCTACTCAATGGATCACAGATGATCTATACAGTATACAATATTCTCCTGCTATGAAATCCTTAGGTTAATATATTCAAAGTGGACCTCAGCACCTCCATAGCTGTCACAGGTTGGTTGTTTTTTTTACTTCCAGAAATCTCTGTATCACAAAGAATGAGTTCTTTTGTGTTAGATCACATACTAAGTAGTCTCAGGAACATGAACATGAACAAATTATAAAGATATTTTGTATCTGGGGCAGAATTTTTCCAGGAGATAAGATGCATTTTATTAGACAGGAGTATGGAACTATACCAAAGAAAGGCTGAATAATATGAGACTCAAAGGCAGTGGTGAAAAAGAAACAAATCAGCATTAAAAAATTTCCAAGAATAATCTCTCAAAGCAAATAAGAAAATAAACAGGAAGGAAGGACATTAAGAGACTAAAGGGGATAATTATTGAAAAATAAGCTATGGGCCTGATTATCTCCTAATACTGATCGAAGGGCATTAAAAATGTACTGAGGTCAGTGAAATTGCATTAGTGTGGCAGGAGGATCAAACAATATATATTTTACATATTTGGTCCCACTGAAAGCCTTGGCACAATTCCCACGGGCTTCACTGGTAGCTGGATTATTCGTTAATTCCTTGTTTCCCTTCAGATGTACAGAAACCTGTGAAAGGGTCACTCATGTAGACATTAGGTCATAGTATATACTGTAGAGCATATTTGTACAATGAAAACTGAATAGTCCTGATTCAATCATGCAGAATCGGAAGGATTCATGCCTTGACCAAACAGCAGAATACAGTACCACTGCTTTTCAACTACTGCTCTCCAGTAATGTTGCTGCACAAAGTAAAGATCCTTTGCCCATGTTTTATCTGACCCTTGATTTGTACCACATAGAGAAACTATTGTTCTATACTATCAGTGGTTAGACAAAGTCCAGCTTGAGCTATGTTAAAACTGAAAATCAAAACCATGCAAAAAGTTGTGAAAAAGTAACAAAATTATTTGGGGAAAAAAAAAAAACAGGAGAGCAAAACCTAATCATCTTCTTTAGATTTAATTCAACAGTTCAGAGAATAGCTGAAGGTCCATGGAAGACTATTGACTGATTTTGTTTGAGAGACAGCAGGTTCCTAGAAAAATTACAGTCTTATTACCATAGAAATCCAATAGATGGATTTCCATTTGATTTCCATTTCACTTACATATTTATTTCTAGAACAAGCATGTAAGACTCATGAAAAATAACTTACTTGTGTCCAGATTCATGAGCAATTGTAAAAGCCAGTCCAAGGCCTGTATCTTCATTAATGGTGCAACTACGGTATTTGCTGCACATGCCACTGATAGGTGCAAACCCTGAAGGAAGGAAGCAGTAGAATAGCTTGTCGCCCTACAGAATTCCAAACACACGTATCATCTGCACTGGTCCTAATAAGCCACTCTATTGTGGTGCATGAAGACTGTTGTCTACTTCATCAGGTTTATCACGGAAGAATTATAGCTGACTTTTATTTGGCAATAAAGGGAATCTGGTATAAGAAAGTATAAATCAAACTTAATCTCCCAAAATACACTTTACTTGTAAAGATTATTTTTCCTCCCTGTTATGCCTTTACTGCTTCCAAATTAGGGAGGAATCCCATTCAAAAAGGGCAAGTAGTCACAAGAGAAAAAAAAAATAAAAATCAGAGTGTCTGAGAAATATTCCAAAATCAAAAATATTCCTTGAAGAAGTGACAATCCAAAAAAATGTCTTCAGATAACTTATGTTTCTACTATTTATGGGGCAATGGTATCAGTGATACCAATAATAATACAGAAATATCAGAAATTAAAATTTATTCTAGATACCTCAAAGACAAATATGTAACAATAACACTGTTCTTTCCTCTTCAAGAAGGCTAACTTTATATGCAAAAATTTACTTTTTTGTTTTATAACATTTCAGTCTCTATAATCAAGATGCTGCTGTTGACACCCACGAATTTCTCAGAATGTCTTTTCATATCATACCTAAAGTATCACAGGGCTCATTTTTCCAAGAGCAGATATCAAAACCTGTAAGCAAGATGGCATGGTCATGGCGCTTCCCATTCTTCCCAACCAGAGCAGATTGCCATTGGCAAAAGCTGTTCAGTGACTGGTCTGCATGGTGGTTAATCAGTAATCCACCCTGTAGATATTTCACAGACACAGAAATAAGGTGCTTCCATCAGTACTTGAGAAAGGTGATTGAAAGAATAAGAGTTGGTTAGGGAAAAGGAATTACTTTTTCATATTTGTTCGACATAAACTTATATATTCCCACGTTAACTGTCAGTGATGACCAATTCAGTTGATGAGTGAATCTATTACAATTGTAAAATAAAACTGCGTCTCCCCCCAGATGCATAGATATTTTCAAAGTCAGTGGTTGGAATTACAATGTACAAATATATTTGATTCCTGATAAAGCTGAACACTAAACTATTTTCAATCTTATGATTAAAATTTTTGGAGATTTCTGTGGAGGAAAAGCAATATCCAAGTAGATCAACCCATCACGAATTTCTTTTCATCAAAAGAGATTTTGTCGTCTTTCGTCTCAGCACCCTTGCCAAAAGAATTGGCTCCACTCCCACCTTTTGTTACATGTTACAAGGAACTTTTGACTCCTTCCCCCTTCTGATCATCACATCCTGGAAAGCCCAAAACAAAATTTCTTTCTTTATTTAAATACTTCTGAAGTAGATTTCTTATTCCAGACATTTCTCTTCAAGAAAATGTTGGAAATTTTAAAGTTTTATCTTACTAGAAGCATTTCAATGTTTCTAAAGAACATTTATATGAAATGAAGATTTTAAGTATCAGAAACTGAGAAGCAGTGAAATGCAGAAAGTGTGATTTTGGACATTTTGTAATTTTAATCTTCTCGTGCTTTATGTTTTAAGAAACCTCTAATGAAAGTTTATGTACATAACATGGGAACACCCAAAGCTCTCTATGAACAGTAGCACATGAAGTATACCACACAAGAATTCTGACACAACTTACAGGCTCTTGTTCCAAAAGAAGAAGACTCACAACGATAATGTTTATATCGCTTCCAATTGTTCCATCTTTAAACAGACTAGAGACCTGCAATGATTATTGAAGAAGAAATATCATCTACTTGTACAATGTTTTTTAATAGACTAAACATATGCATCGAGTTATTGCATTGGGCTTCAATTTTCAATACAAATTAATGGAGTTATATACCTCATAGGATTAATCCAAAAGAGCTTAACTCAGAAGAATTATGCACCAAACCACTACACTTAAAAGATTTGGAAAAGTTTCTATTGATTTCAGTGGGCTTTGTTCTGTCCTTGGTATCCTAGATCAAGTGTAATCAAATTCAAAGTTCAAGTTCAAGTTTTGTAGTACAAAACTGAAGAGTAAAGCCACAAAGGAAAACATTTCTAGTTAAATATTATTTTTCTCAAATAAACTGGAGTTTCAAGGAGTGACATCAGACAAAACACACTAAGCTTCGTGATACTAAATTAAATGAAAGTTTCAGTTTCAGAGTATCTGCCTTTTTTGTGCAGCACAAGAAATATTTTAGAATTTAACATTTTAAATATTTTTCAAATTTTTTTACAGTACTGTTGCCAGACCTGTGATAATCTGAGGATGTATTTTTAAAGAGCTTTTTGATGTAAGTAATACATTACATGAGGCTTGAAGAAAGGCTTGTGTAAGGTGCCCCTGCTCTTTTTGGTATCGCTATTTTTCTAATGAAAGATCCTACTTTGACATAACAATATTCCACAGGGAAAATATACTCCAGTTACACCACATCTTACCATATTCATAACTGTTAAGATGTACGTTGTTACATTTTCCTTGCCATGTTTCTCCAACATTTTTTTATCTGCCACAACAAGGGTTTCAACATTTAAACTTCCATTTTTCTGAATTTTAGCAGATGACCTTTTGAACCTTGCAGAAGTCCCGTATTCATCCGAGCGAATGTATGTTTCTCCTGTGGGTGGCTTAGGTGCATCTAAAAGGAAATAAAACTCAGTTTTGGAATGGGTTCAGATCACCCATGAATAGTTTAATCAGAAAATGAAGTATCACAGGTTTAGAGTCTTAGATTATTTTTACAGCATGTGATTTAATACTTATGGCTAAGTTCTTGTATATTTATTAAAAAGGACCTGATTCACTCCTGAGGGAAGGATGGCTACAGGGAGAGAAGGAAATGGGAGAAACACATTTGTATAAAATAAGCAGTTTAAAATAAGGAATTAATCTGATCAAGTGGTAGCATCTGTGGCAAAAAATACATTTTTCCTGTCCTTTTGATGACTTTCTGAGGTGTTTGGCATGTACTACTTACATAGCAGTTGGTAAAGTCCTTTCCACAACAGATGTCCACCATCAGTAGAGAAAGCAGACACACACCACAAGTAAGATTCCTGCCAGCCTGCTATTGTGAGTGGCATTAGCCTTCTATGCGAATTTGCCACTGAGATTAATCCTGCTGGGAGCATATTTATTTAGTATAGGGAAATGTCAGGCAACAGCAAGGAGGGCTCGACAACAGGATGTCAGCACCCAGCCCACCCACCCCAATGCCAAGGTGCATTTTTTCCCCTCTGTGCTTGTGCAGCATGGTCAATGGTATGGTTAAAGAATGGTCTCTACTCCATTTCTTCAGAGAGCCAGAAAACAGGAAAAATAAATCTATGTTCTACGTCTTGTAATGCTCCTGTTAGTCATAGCTTCTTTTGCATACACTTACACTGCCTTTGCATCAAGAATTAATTCAAAGGATACTTTAACATACTATTTGGATAACAATAGGAATTTTTTTTGACACAGGATGTAACATGACATAAGTGAGGGACCCTCAGGTAATTAAAAAAATGGTGCCTGTCCCTCATCAGAAAGTTATTCCAACAAGACAGCTAAAAGAGATGCTACTTCCTTCGATGCCAAAGTGGGACGTGAAGAATACCAAAGAATGCACAACAGTGGTCTGCTTTCAAGAACTAAGTCACTCTGAACTATATTTAACATTGCAAGTGGCTCTGCTAGTAAGATATTTCAATGTATCACTCATTATAAACAATTGTCCTTTACAAGCTCAAAGAACTTTTATCTTATGGAAGCACATCAAGACATGAAGACAGGCCTCACCCAAGAGTGAAGTGTTCAGTTCACAGCACATCAGTTTCCATGTGCTATTTTGAAGGCAATACAACTTGAAGGCATTTGACTCATAAATTCATGGGCAGTGGAGTTTTGTTCTTGAATTAATTTCACTGCTACTAATAAAACCTAAGCAGCAGCAACATTTCAAGCATGATTTACTAACTACAGTCCAGTCAATTCTCATGATTTAAAAAGATTTAGATTGTGAAGAAGAGTTGGAAAGATTATTAACTGGCTTTTCTAGTGCTTACAAACTGCCAGCATATGAAATTTGAAAAGATGGTGAGTGGAACAAGCTACTTTTATGACACTAAAAGTGGCAGTGTGCTCTTCCCTCTTACTGTTCAGCAAGCTTGGATCCATTCTTAGGTTAGGATAAATTAACCTTGACTAGGCAGCGTTAATAACGAAGGACTGCCTGCCATAAGACTGCATTCTCAATGCCTCTGTTCATTCAAACTGAAATTTTCTATTCCAGGTGACCAGATTGGATTTTGCTGAAAATTTCAAACTGATAGGACTCCAGATCTCAGAACGAGACCAGGAAAACAATGCAAAAAATTAAAAAAGAAAAAAGAAAAAGAAAGTAAAAGAAAGGAAGAAGAAGAAGAAAAAAGCCCCAAGTACTCATAGAAGGGGTGCTGCCTTTACCAAAGTGATATGGTTTTCTTCTACATCCTATATCTGTGCCTTTTCAATTAAACAATCACACAGGATTTGATTTGTAGGAGGGCATTTGTTCAGTGAACATGAGATAAACTTGTTCTATAGATTAATCAGGGCTGGGTATGGAAATAGGTTGTTATTTTTTAGAACTCTTCCTTCCTTTCTCTCAGGAAGTCACACGTATGTACTGCATGAAGGGAAAGACTGCAGGATGTGAAAAGAAAGATCAAGTGCAATCTTGCTTAATCGGATTCTAACAGTGTGTCTGACACCAAGTTCTTAAGCAATTATGGGTAAATCACTTATACTAAACTCATCACAGTTGGATGTGAATTGCATGTTCTTCATTTAACATAAGCCCAGCTTGAATACGCAGCTAAGAGCTGATAGTAGTAACTGAAATTATTGAACATATAGATACACATATACAATTACAGGAATATATATTCTGTTAAGTACTTTAAAGAAAAACTCAGTTTATCGATTTGGTACCCAGAAGCAATGGTTATTTTTGACCTCTCCTGTGTCTGTGAGTTCCATTTATAAGACAGGAATAATGATATTATCTTCTCACATCCCAGGAGGTTATGAAAATACACTGTTCAAAATGTACTCATTTATTGTAGGGATTGTAGGGAAAAGCACCATTTAAAAGCTCAAGAGGACATGAATAATTCTGATTTGGACAAGCAGTCACAGGGGGTATAGTAAATAAGGCACAAGACCACAGTGGACAATGCAAATAAAATAAAACACTGTAGAGCAGATGAGCTAATTTAGCACCATTACACTCTGCTCTGAAGCAGGCAGCAGGAAAACCAGACAGGAGGGAAAGGGAGGATGTAAATGAGGTAGTTTTGAACTGCATCAGAATGCAAATGTTTACACATTGAATCATAGGCTTGTGCATCTGGCATTTGAGGTCTAGTTTCCAAGTCTAGTGAGAAGAGTTTTTGAAGAAGCAGTCAATTTTTAATAAGCAGCTTTCAGGACTCAGATAGGCCTTAGTCTAAGACAGCCACCTTTTCCACTACCTTCTTTCTCATTCCTTCCCTTCTATTTGTTTTTCTCTTTCTTCCCTACATGCCTTTTGGAAAAGGAACTTATTTTCTCAGAACTCAAGAAGGAAGTTGGAAGAATATAACTGGGCTGAGACAATGTTTTCAATTCTGTGTGCAGTCCTGGAGACCCTCGTTAAGGAACCTCAGCTGAGAAGTGGATCAGCTTTCAAACAGAATCAACTGAATGCTCTAAGTATGGATATAGGGTCCAAGGGGGCTCTAAAACGTTCTGCAATTTGAGAGCCTAATGAAGGACTCAGAATAGACCTTGGCAGGATACTATATTCCAATATGGGTTTTAGGAGGTGGCTGCAAAATCTTATTTAAACAGTTTACATGGGAGGTTATTTTTGAAGATCTCAGTTGCTGAAAATTTCATTATCAAATGGTGAATTAAGACTTATTCTCTATCCTCTCAGAAATTAATGATTTGGAAGACTTTTTCTTCATCTTCAAGAATAATTAGTTATATATCCCCAAACTAACAGAGAGCAGTTCAGGGATTTGGCATCCATCACTGTGCAAAAGCAGCAATCTAAACCAGAATTGCTTACTGAAAACTATGTCAATGTCAAAAAAAAAACAGGCAAGGGATTTTTTAATCTAGGTAGAGAATAAGAAAACTAAACAGTGATTCTGATGGTTTAATAAAATGGATGATGACACCAATTTAAAGGAACAATCAGATTTCTCATATCTATTTTGCTTTATAAATGTATTTTTTTAAATTATCATGTCTCCATCACAAAGGTGACTATGAAGCACACCTCAAAATCACCATACAGTCTCTAAGAGCCACTATCTCAAACAAGGAGAAAAAGTTTCCTTACATACATTTCTTGCGACGTCCACAAAAATGTTGCTTTTGAAACTTTCCATGGTGGTAACCATTCGCTTGAGCATGATACTTGTGGGAAGTGGGAATTCTGTGATGACCAAAAGAAAAGTATTTGGGATTCGACTGTACTGTGTACCGGTGCACCTTCTCTTCTGCAGTTCGTTTATATAATACATGAGGATGGTGTCCAGCAGGTGATGTGTAGTTGTGCTCCTGTGCTAGCTGCTGAGGTAATGGAGAAATAAGGAACTCGATCTTCCGTGTCCTTATCAAACCTGACTAAAAAAAAACCAAAACAAAACACCATCACAAATGAGAGGAAGGATTGTCAAGGTTCACAGGTGAAATATGATAGCTCTTAAAGCGATCTCCTTTCAATGCCTAGACAGATTGACCTATGCTCCTCTAAATTAGATTCACTCCAGATATAATCTAGATAGTCTTCCCAATTTAAGTATGTACTGTTTCACTTTGGAGATGACTAGGTTTCACATTTGGTAACACACAGAACAAGAATGTTGTGGGACTGACAGCTTAGCACCTTCACACAGTACCTTGAATAATTTCATATGCAATATTAATCCATTCTTCGCAGCACAGATTTGTTTGTATGTGTGCTTGTGTACAGTCTCACATAAAAAGAAAATGCTTTTGGAAAATGCAACTCCTAATAAATGCATATATTAGTAAATCAAAATGTTTTAATTAAGATTGAGGGTTTTTTCAGAACAAGGTATTACCAGACAGGAATCTCAGACTTAAGGTTACTCTAAGTAGAAACGTAAGCACATTGTGGTACAGCAACACAAAGCTGAAGCATCTGAACATTTTAGTATTATCATTCAGTAATCAACTCCTGCAATTTAATCATCATAAAGGCAGTTTAAAATGTATGCCCTCCTACAGGAGGAAACTGATCAGTGAAAGCAAGTATCTGATTGTTTTTCTTCCTGGATCCCTGAAAGACATAAGTAAGTATGGGAAAACTACACTGTATTTTTCACATAGTATCTATGCATAAAACTGCACATGTGATGAAGTGTTTCCAGGATCAGGGCCAGGGAAATGTGGGTGGCACTGAGGAAGTATTTCCATGCAGCTCATTAATCAGTTATGATTTTATTTCATTTCTTGGTTTTGTAAAACATGTTGTAATAAACACTCTTTTTTACTAAGTCAAAAACCAAGAAGTTGTTTCATCAGGTAATTCTATTACATTATATACGTAATACTAGATACAGATTTTTGTTTTGGATCAGTGAAGCTCCACCATGTGCCAACACCATCCTGCCAAAATTGACATCCCATGAGGACTACATATCTCTTAAGCTTCAGGAAAATATGTGCAGACAAACAAATGTCAATTGCAAACCATCTTGCCCGACATCTTAAGTCCTCCCAGATCATTATTCCCCCTCCTTCCTCAAAACGTATTCTTTGAAAACACACATATTAGACATGTATCACCTATTTCCCTTCTGAAATGGATGCTTTTCTTCAGCCTAGCCTCCTAGGACCAGAATGCCAAGGGTATCAGAAGGAAAGCGGTCTGAATGCCTAATGTAAGCACTGTATTTCTTAAGGATTTGTGGAATTTTCTGCACTTTCAGAACTGTTTCCCATGAAGAAAACCCAACAGAAAATGAAAAGCAAGTGAAAATAGAAAGATACATATGAAATCTTCACAGCTTTAACTGTTTTTTAAGCTAATGCTAAAACTGACTTTAAGTCTATTCCAGTTGAAAAGATTTATCAGGCATATACAGGTCTTCAACAGTCCATAGTCAGAAACTCTGCCCTCTTCATGGAAATTCACTTCTGTCTTTCCAAATCAAAGGTACCTTCACAGTACTCCCCAGTATAAGCATCTTTCACAGGGGGCTAATCATAGCACTCATAAAATCATACTGTGGTTTTAAATTTTGACAATAGAAGAGATTCCGTATTATGAACTAGGAGGGACTAATTGCCTCCTGAAAAATAATAAGAAAACAAATATAGATGATATGCTGATTAACAATTTTCCCCCTCTCCTTTCTTCTACATCAATTCATAATTACATATCTCAGCCTGTATCTACTTAACATTCTATATGAAGTTAAAATTGCCTCTGTCAATAAGAGACAGGCTTTAAATAATTGACAAGAATCTAACTTGCCTGCTGACTGCAATAATTTGGCATATTTCAAATGTCAGATCACATTTGGTCATGAGAAAATACTTTCCTGTAGGGAAGAAGACTAATATTTTAATCCTTATGCTGTGTGTCATCACACAATTTAAAAGTGGTTTCGAGAGGCAATCTTTATCTATGAGAGTACACTGATAATTGGGCACTGCTAAAGGATTTTTTTTTCTCATCTGGAAAACAGAAATGTAGTGAATCTGGTTTTTATTTCCCCGTTTTAAAGATTTCCACATCTGAAATTATTCCTGTAGGATTCATTTTGTAAATTATTCAAACCATATGTAACAAAGAGTTTTCTACATTTTCCTGTAAGAAACTGTCCCTGATGTACACCAAGTTTCAGCCCCAAATGTAATTTCTATATTTAACATTATAAGGGTGGATTGAGAATTTGGGGGCAGTGGGGAGAGGGAAGCAAACTGAATTCCAGGCCCTGTACTGCAAGCACCTTTACATTCGCTGTAGCTGAGTGTTTTACAAATGCATTCACTTTTTTCCTAGCAAAAATGACCCTAAATCCCCAAAAAGACTTCTTTCATTTGGGTTTTACATCAGACACATCCTCCAAATTGACAAATGTTGTGTGAATGAAAGATACCTTCTTTTTTGATAACATCTAGTTTATGAAGTTGTCAAGAAGAAAGGGGAAGTGCCACAGAACAGTCTGGACACTCATTCAATCACAGACCATTTTCCATTTCTTCCAGGTATGGGATGGTTTCAAGGATTCATTTTAAAATAATCTCTTTGGTAATTCCAAAGTAATGCTGAGAATGCTGACCTGGCTTCTGACAGAGATACAGTCCTCTGGATCACTGCAAAGGGGGCAGTTGGGCAATAACTGCCAGATACTTTTCTTGCAAGTTCTTGAATTTTAGCCTTAGCAAAGCAGCCTATGGCTATGGCCATGTTGGCTGGAAAATATGCCAGCTGAGAAATGCCAGAGCACAGAGGCAGGGTACTAGCACAGAATCATCTTTTCTAACTTTACGCTGCCAAGGAATTCCAGCTTCTTGAAGGACAGGTTTTGGCTAGTCTGTACTCCTGGGAAGTGTGTTCAAAAACAAGTGTTCCTGGGCATTTTTTTTCTACATGAAAGATATCTGGAATTGTAACTTAGATGCAATAAGTTTCTCCAGCTCAAATATTTCACTAGATGAACAAATACTGCAACATTTTCATGGAAATTTTATGCATTAGGTTTTCCTACTGCCAGCATAGTTTTAAGTATACATGTGATTCTCCTTGAATCAGAACTCAGTGATATCTTTCCATTAACTCTGGGACCCAACAAGGAGAGGGTCAGATAGGTCAAAACCCCATTTTTATTTCAGATTCTCTGTAATTATAACATCATGAGAGGAAGCAGGATGACAAAATCTAACATTTTTACTAAGTCTAGACAACACAGCATGAAAAAGACCAGGGACTCCTGTCTATGCCCTCTCTCTCCCACTGTGGCTATCACTAATAATAGCAGCAATTGTGAGAATATGGTGGGAAGGAAAACCCAAGAGATTGCTCAGTTGGAATTTGCTATTTTCTTGTTCTTCCCTCACAACACATTATTTGCTATTTTTCTGCAAGGGATATTCCACGACATTGGAAAGTTAACAGAATGACATACGTTGTTCTGTGTGGGTAGCAAATAATTCTGAATCAATAAATTAGAGGAACTTGTAGTTTGTTTGCAGAAAAGTTGAGAAGCGATGAGAAGGCAGCGTTCCTCCCACTTGTTATTTGTTATGAAATGTTTGCTTAGCTCTGGGCTAAAGGAATTTTCAGATCCAATACGTCTTTGTGAAATTCCTCTGTATCAGGGTGTTATCACCAAGGCAAGGCACTTGTTCTGTTTTCTTGGTGTGTTTCAAAAGGAGGAAGAATCTCAAAATGAAATTTGGACAAGGGAAATGATAATAAAATATCTGCCTCAAGATTTTTTTAATTGAAATTAAGACTATAAACTAAAAAATAAGGAGAATTTTTTAAAACACTGAAAGTTCATCTTAGCTATACAAAACCAGGTAAATCTTCCATTGTTTTTAGACCCACATGGAATGGTTTTGAGAGTCACACTCTAACATATCTGTTTCTAACAGGTCTCATTGGCCTTTTATTGGAACAACACAAAAGCTGCTTCCATTTGTCTCCCTCTGTGTACTTAGACTCTGAGTGAAGCGTTTGGCAGCTTACCAGCCTGTAAACCTAATTCATTTTGAGGTTTCAGCATCTCCAAAAAACAGACACTCAGTGACAGTGAGTGAAGGATTTTCAGAACTTACATTTCTTGCCTGTATTTTAACAAAGCTAAGTTCTAAGATAGTAGACAAACCCTTGCTCTAAACTACAGAGTCTCACGGCTGTGGGTTCTCTGTTTGCATACAAGGCATTTTCATTACATGCTAATTAAATTAAATGCAACAGCTTGGCCATATGCATGGTAAAGTTACAGGAGTTTAATAAACTAGATGCAAATAATGAGGTAAGAAGCATAATGAAATGAAACTGAGAATTAAAACGTATGAACAAATGAAATGCAATGTCACTGCTAAACGTAACTACTTAGTACTGACTGATGTAAAGTTAAATTATGGTTTGTACAAAGACAGGAGTATTTCAACTAAATAAAGTTCTAAAAAGTTTGCATGTATTGTCTAAGGAATACTACTTATATCCAGAATGCTTTATTTCAGTGTTATGAGTAGACATATAAAATTAGTTGTTAAAAAACCACTGTGTCTTAACTGATAGTAATTAAAACAATGACCACAGAAACTAATGAAGTCTATAAAATTAAATGGGTGTGCATGTACTCAAGACAAAAAATCTCTCAAAAGGAAGAGTTAAATGCAGTTTCACACCCATTAAAATAGTTCCAAATACTCATGCAAAGTTTTTAAAAGACTTGACAAAAGGCCAACTGAAATTGGCATAAAGCTTCCCACAGACTTCAGTGGACATTGATCCAAGACCTCTGTTGTGTTATTTCCCAACTGTTCAGCTCCTCAAAAACACAAATCATTGATTCAAACACATCTTAACGAGAATTACAGCACGTAAAGTACAGAGACATAAAGTACAGGTTTTATTTCTATTTAAAGCGAATAAAAATGTAAATTAAGAACTTCCTTGAAATATTAAGAACTACAGTTGCTGGTTATTTAAAATTATCTGAGGTCAAAGATGCCTATATAGCTAGTATCCATATCACAATATTGTTGGAATCGTCTCATGTCACAGCATATTGGAGTCTTTTCTCATTCACTTTGCAGTGCAATCTCATTAAGTTATCCTAGCTACAGTTCATTTTAATCAAAGTCAAACTCTTATTTTCTGCCCTGATGCTCTGCTAAGTCTCTGGCATCACAAAGGAAACACAAAAGACCTATCTCTGCCACCAAAGAATTCTGTTGCTGGAGGAGACTCCCCTAGCTCAGACATGGTTTTTTTTCTGACAGAATGTTTCCCATACTGGAAAAAAGAGCATCTTAGAAGCAGAAAGAGGGTAAAATGGAGATCCAGAGAACATGAAGCTATTCACATAACATAGAACTACCTTTGGGCCCAGACTGGCCTCTAGAATTGTGCAGATGTCCATTTTCAAATACCAATATGCTGCACTGTGTGCTAGAAGAAGCGAGAGGTCTCCCATAACTCCTGTACCTCTGCTCAGATTCCAGCACAGACTGATGGGGACATGAAGCCCTCCCCTCAGGTTTTATAAATGGATAATGACAGTCCTGTCACACAGTGTAGAAGTGATCTTCATGTTTGCGATCAGCCCTCCATTCATTCTGCACATGCTCCAAGGAAGCTGGTGGCAAGCCAGCTCAAACTGGAAGCAATGTAGCTGCTAAGAGACAGGGTTATTAGCTCAAGCGCAGCAAAACATTTACGTGTCTACATGGTATTTTGTAACATCTAGTTCATGGCTAGTAGCCTGGAGAACAGTGATTTCAGATCCATTTCAAATACACACTCAGAGAAACCCATGTGAAAATGGCAGTCCCCTGTGCAGACACCAGCAGCCTGACACAAAATCCTGTCAAGACAGCAGGAAAAGTGCCAGATGTTTAGAATGGGTTTGGGGTCAAGCTGGGGAAATGGGGAAAAAATATAGTTTTCTCACACATGCCAAGGAATCTCAAAAAGAATAACGTCCTGTTAAGTTTGCCAACATTCATCTTACGGATTCCTCTCTCCTCCAAAGTAAGGTTATTCAACCAATATTAGTACAAGGCTGTTCAAAGCAATCTTGCATCATGTAAGCAGTGTAAATAAATCATTGTTTCTTTAGAGAACCTGTAATGAAGTAGACTCACCTCTTGGGATGGGTTAAGTTGGTAGTCTGAAAAAAAATATGCAAGACTATAACCTTACTACAGTCATAAGCAAAACTACATCCAAGAATTATAGCCAGCAGTATAGTACAGCCTGACCTGGAATTATAGATACCAAATATCCCTAACTGACTTTTTGAGAGATGGGTTATTGAACACCTCTCAGGTTAGGGTCAAAATGTCAGTGCTCTGGAAAATATAATCAAAATGAGCAAATTAAGATGTGAAATTAGGTAGAAAAAATGACAAGCAATGTATCTGGCAAAGCAGCAAGAAGGAGCTGAATTGCAGAGTGTTGCTGAGATGAAAGATATCTTTACCCTCAGGAAGCATCATGAGCAAACACTCAAAGCAATAGCAGTAAATCATGGTAATTAAAGAAGTTCATTCCCTCTCCACTATGACCTACAGCCCATTTTCTGAGTGGTAACTGGAAAGGGGACAGCAGCAGCTAACAGAGCTGAGGTGTGTTTTGCCTCCATATGTTGTTTCTGTCCCCCTCAGAAGGGCACTTCACACAGATGCGCCTATTTCACTGAAGCACTGGGTAAATTAAACAAGCTTCTGAGACACAGTGAGTGGGACACGATCCATGATTCTCCAACAGAAAGTGAAAGGTCTGGACCCTAAATCCATACACAGGTTGTTAAATAAATGACTGACTTTTTAAAGAGTGTTAAGCACCCAGGAGCTCCCATTGAGCTGAATAATGTCTCTGCAAGCATTTCCAGAGTGCGTTTATACCAATTTGGGAAAGAAAATGTTCTGGGAAACTAGTGAGAATGGACTCTCATGAGGTTTCCAATAATACACATGTATTACTGAAGTCAGAAATCCCACGAGTAAAACTCAGAGCGTGTTCATTTTTGATCCTATCCCAAACCAGGCAGCACAAAGGCATGCAAACACACTAAATGAAAGAGAGAATTTAAGTTAACTAAACTTTTCCCTAGCTTTAATGTTTGCCAAACAAATTCACCCGTACTTCAGAAATGTATGAAGTCTGTGCACAGGCAGTCACTGACGACTACCCCAGAGTCAGGGAAGTACAAATGTAATGTTTTATTGGACAGGGTCCTTGGCTGATGAGAATAACCTCAGCAGACCTTTACTGATTTTCACCAGATTGGACTATCTGGCTCTGTACCACTGGCCTTTATACACACTAAAATATTTTTTTTTGTGAAAGAAACATTAGAATCACTGGTTGCCTATTCCAACTTGAGAATTGTGCAGATAACATTTTTCTTTAGATTTTAAGTGTCTCACAAAATTTACTCAATTTATTCTGTTTCCTATCATAATACAGATTCTTGCAAACATAAAATGTTAAAGAGTTCTTAAGAATATAGCATTTTATTATCTGAGGATCTTACAGAAGGAAAGTATGGTGTTTAAATTGCCAGTCTGAGTTAGTCATGAAAGACTACTCTGTTTGGTTGCTCAAAAGAAGTGCTATGCAGAACATTCAGCAATTATTAAAACAAGGTAACAAAATTGCACGTCTTTAATTATTCCTATATGAACAAAGGCAGCGTTATCTCTGAATAGTGCCTTTGTGTTTCTGCAGTTGACTGAACTTGTTTAAAACATCTTTATGCAATCCTCTGTCAACATATGGCAAATAAGGAAATATTCTTATTTGTTCCTCCACTTAAGGTAATTGAACCAGTCACATTGGTATTTAAATGTATTAAATTAGTATTTATTGCAGGGTAATGAGATATTCTAGAACTAACACAAATTTGATTGCATTGCCACAGATTAAATACTTGCTTGTCAGTACGTGAGGTCCCTCAATTTCTCATGGTTTTCTTTTGCTTTGTTTTTAAAACAGAAGTTGGCGTGATAAGTGAACAGAAGAAAAATACTAATGTAAACTACAGCATTATGACACTAACTATACACTGATAATATTTAAGTGCCAAAGGTTTACCAAGTTGTATTCAAGATCACTTCATTAATGATTTCAGCTGTATGGCTCTTTGGCTTGCTATAAGGGTGCTGGAAAGCAATTAGCTAAAACCAGCAGCTCCAATTTAGGCTTGGTAGCTGTGCAAGCACTTGGGTATGGCCCATTTAATCAAATCCCTGCAACTGTAAGATACAATCCAGATATTTTATTAGTTATGGCAGTTCCCAATTCCATCACAAAGCAAACAGGAAACAGTAGGATTGTTTTATGAATGTATTTATGCTTCACTTTTCCTAAAAAGAGGCAGCCCACTATTTGTCATGTGCTGTCTGACAGTTGATTAGTTAGTTACAGTACATCAAGAATAACAGAAAACTGACTTCAGAAGGTAGTTCAGGTAGTCCCCTAATCTAGCATCCCATGTAACAGTTTAAGAGAATCCTTAAAGTGTGAGAGGAGGTCTACCTTTTGGAAATTTTGAAGAGAAGAAAATGCAGCCCTCCCTGCCCTCTCATTCTGTGTAACAACACAAAGTAAAAGCACCATTTATGTTCCTCTTAAATCTCTGAAATGTGACTTGAAGATACCGAGATTTTTAACAGGCCTTTGGACAGGGCAGAATTTTACCCTCAGGATGGTTTGTTACAAATTATTAATGATGCTTAAGGATTAGGTGCAATGAAAATGTGCTGGCAAGATTCTCCTCCTCCTCCTTTATGTACAGGTAATCGATTTTATGTGGATAGAATTCAGATGTGTTAATATTCTAGGGAAACTGTGTGCCTTCTTAAGGAATCTTCTGTTCCTAAAGTTGTGACAAAGGCAAAACCAGTAAGATTAGGGCATAGTGACCCAGAAAATTAACAGCTTAAAACAAAGAACTGATGATAGATAAGTAAAACCAGTACTTGGAAATTCTTTTCCATAGGTACTTAGCATTAGCAGATGCTTGCTTGAGTGTTTCTGATCAGGAACATTGCTCTCTATCAGACATGCAACTCCAAACATTAGAAGTCATGAATGAGGCCTTGCAGGAAACACCACTATAAATTATGAGATTTTTTTAAAATAATGCCAGAGGGTTTTGGTGTTTTATTTTCTTTCTGATTTCTTGAACCATTTTCAAGTGAGTTTCTAAGAGGGTTTTTTTACCCTTCATGATCATGTGTACTAGAATCAAACTTGGGGTTTTTAGTGAAAATGCAGCTTTTCCTGTGATGATGGGACTTTGGCAGCTGGACCTTTCAGAAGAACATTTGATATCACGAGTGGATATCATGAGTGAGAATGGCAGAAAAGCCTGAAAGACACCCTCTTCCTTAAAAGATACCCTGCTGAAGGTGCAACCAATAGAGAGAGACACTTACCCCATGCACTAACCCCACAGGGCTAGCTGATGGTAGACCCTTCACCCTATTCAGAGGTCTTGGCTTCAGAGTGACTTACACTGACTGCATCAAAGCCTCAAAGCAAATGGTCTAGACAGTGGCGGTTCACTACCCATACTCACTTTTCCCCAGTGAAGATCCTCAAGATAAAAGCTTCAGCCTGGCAGAGCTGATGCAAATGAATTTGAGGGGGCAGAAGATCTGAGTCTGTCTGACCTGGGATAATTTGCATTCAAACAAAATAAATCCAGCTCAATTCCCATAGCAATTTTACTTTGCTATGAATAGCTCAGGCAGCTCCAATAACGAGGAGCTCGGGTTACATCTGATTGCCAGCTCTGTTGCTTACTAAGAAGTTAGGTCAGTGGTTCCCAACCTTTTAATTTTCCTTGTTGGAGTATACATTGCTATGGATTAGTTACATGAGAGAGCGGTCACAAGGAACTCTGTGGGGAGCAAAGTATCAGCTTGGCTGATATTCCACATACACAGACATATACATATGTTGAAATATCTATGTGGGAAGGACAAAGGGGGGGAATAAAAGAGATTAGGCCATTAAGGGAATGGAAAACAAGAAGCAAAGATGGCCCAAGAGTGAGAATGTCAGGCTGGTGCCTGGGTTATCTGGATTAAACTCCCAGTTCTTCAGCAATTCAGCTTCTCTGTTCCTTATTTCTCAGTTTTATAGGCAGGGTTTTGTAATCAGCCAGTAAATGCTCGAGAGACTTGTGAAGGCTCACATTTGACCCCAGTTGGGTTGTTCTATTAAAATGCCTCCATCTTCCTCACTATAAGCTGCAGCCCCAGACTTCAGGATGTCACTCAGTAGCTCGAGTTGTGATCCAGTGACCAGTTGCACTAACCACAGAAGATTGCAGCTCAGCTGGGTACGTGCCACCCAGCAGGGCTCCATGCTGGCAAGCGCCCTGTTCAAAGACACATTCCTCAAACATGGCTCTGCCCATGATCTGTCCCTCGTCACATCACTGGATGGGCTTTTGCCATGCGACCCCACTCACAGGAAAAACAATGCTAGATGGTGAGTGACCCAGAAATGTGCAGGCACATTCACTGGAGTCTGAGAAGGTTGATAGGTTTGCTCATAACTAGGAATTCCCTTCTTATAATGCTTTCTACTATACACATGCCTCTAGAGAAAGTGTGATTACTTGGCATCACCGTGAAAGGAGGAGCAGGAAAGAATACATATCATCTTCTCTTCTTTTGCTGTAACCACCTCTTTGAAACAGGACAGCAGCCTAGGTGTGTCTGAATCACATTTTTTTTCCCAAGAAATGGCAAATCAGTAAAACCATGAATGCAATTCATACTATTAAACCTGAAATACAGGGCAGCATCATCCCAAAAATCCACCAATTTAAAATAAGACCTCACAATTTTCTCAGTTTTTCACAACATTAAGAAACCTGTACAATGACAACTCCATGTAACATTTAGATAACCATACAAACCATACAAACATCCTTAGCATCCAGATCTTAGTTTACAATAAGCATTTGAATAAGTGAGTTATTTGCTATGATAAATGTAGTAACTCACATCTATATTCCACGTCATGAAAAAGCCTTATATTTGTAGGCATCATTTACAGCCATGAAGCCTGCCTTCACAATATTACATGGCCAAGTACACCACAGGTCCAAAGATTGTTTTCCTATTTTTAGCCAAATGCTACCAATCAGCAGTGCCCAGACATACTGCAATAATGCCTGTCCTGCTTCAGAGCTGTGCACACTCACTCACACTCTCTCCCACAAATTAGCCAATATTTCTATTTTAAGGGAATGATGTATAAAGGTGAGCATGCTACAACTGCTCTGCTGATGTACCTGTACTGAAATGGAAAGCAGAAACCTGGGTGGATTTGTCCCAGACTAGAAAAATTTTTAATACTATTATAAATGAAAGTTTGATGAGAAATCATTTCCAGTACAATTTTCTAACTGCAGAAATCTCTGTAGTAGAAATAACTGTGATCACATGCAAAAATTGCCACAAAGAGGTCTGGTATGAAATAAAACATCATGCCCTAACTTAAAATGGAAACAGTAATACTACCTTAATATCTGTCCAGATTTTCAGCATAATGTGAGGTAAATCCATTCTTCAACCCAATACATCAATTCCATCGCCTGACATCCTGTCTATTGACAGGGTCAGAGTACAACATACAAGTCTAAACCAGTATTTGGAGTGTTAAAACAACAGCTTCCAGGTATTCAATACATGTTTGACTTGTACTTACTGAATAGGGCTGCAGAACTAAACTGGTCATGAAAGGTTACACTGATTATACCATAAGTAGACTTTATTATAAGCCTGTGAATTATGTGACTGTTTAGCAGGGAGGAGTCTTAAGAAAAGCATGAAAGATGGTGTGGGAGCATTTACTTATGTCTTTTCATTGAGAAATCAGTTCTATTATGCACCTCTAAGAATCAGAAATGAGAACAGAGGATAAAGAAAGAGCTGAGGGGAGAACATAAAGATTCCAATTTCTACAGCGTCACAGACACTGATCCAAGATGGGAGGCCTTTGATTCCCATGTCAGCAAGCACCATTTGCTATGATTTTCAAGCAAGTGAGTAGCACTTCTTCATGAAAGATTTTGTACAGTAGTGTTTTACATATCAGGCTCTCCAAATATAGTTTGTGGAGAACGAAAGATCTAAGTAACCATGTAATGATCTCTGAGATCTCAGGAAATAGGAAAGATAAAGTGACAAAGGGAAGGTTGTGCCTGAAAACAACTTTTTCTTCTATGATATATTCTTTATATTAAATTGGTCCAAGAAATCTAGAAATCTGTTGCCACAGATGTTGGCACTATGTTTAATACTGAAGGCCTCCTTACTGAAATAAAAATGCAGTAAAGTCAAGGGAGAGACAATTATATGGAATTTGTTGACAGCTCAGCATGCTACAAAGTTATAAAAGAATGGTGAAAAAAAATCAGCAGAAGATTTAGGAGGCAAAATTTCGTAAGCAACTTGACCTTCTTTCTCCAATTAATCTACTGAACAGTAGGTTACGCAAAAGTCAGGTTAAACATAGGTTAAGAAAAAAGCTTCAAGAAAAGGAATATGCTGTCAGGGTCTCAGAGGCTCTGGGACACCAGGGAAGTGTGAGAGTCACAGACGCTTCAATCTCATACGAAGCTCCTTAATTCCAGGGCCTGTGTGCTCTCTTCTCTGTCCTGACACCGTGGAACACGACCTGAGTTTGCACCATGCCACACCACAGCCAGCAGCTGCTCTCAGTGGACTTTGGGCATTACTTGAGAGAAGTGCTGCAGAGCTCAGCTGCTGTTGTATCTTCAGCCCTTACTTAGGATACACTAGTGCTGAGAAGTGCAGCAGAAGTCAAATAACTAGTGTGTCAGAGCACATCAGCTCTCATAAACAAAGGATAATTTGTCTGTTTTCATAGGCAAGAATTAGAAAAGTGAATGTGAACAGTGAAAAATGTTGTCATGCCATTCTGAGACTCCCTGAAGCTCCACGTCGCTTGCACAGCCACTGATTTATCATTCTCAGATTCTAACTTCTCTGCTAGAGCCTGTCCTCAAGCCCCTGTCCCTCACATTAGTGTATCCCTGACTTTTCCCCCCCCAAAAATCTGACTGCTCAGTGGCCACTAAAGGGGCACTGCCTGCCAATACCAGCATGAAGGTAGTCAAGCACTATTTGTGCCTACACAATATCCTACACAAGATCACATGGGCTGCCAGGAGTTAAAGTGCCATCCTGCCACTTCTCAGTGTGAATTTGCCCAGCTTAATGTGTCATGACTAAAGATGTGACTGTTCATGCAATCTATCTGGATCATCAGTCATTTATTCCACCTTTTCTTCTTTCCAGGTGGTAACATAAACAGAGAAAGAGCCAGAAGGACCTCTTGTTGTGAAACATTTCCTCTCTTCACAGCGTGTTAGGCTACACACTCCTCCCACAGCACAAACCCAGCAGTGTTAATATGCTATGGAAGTAAATTAGTCACAAAGAGCACCATAGGGAACTTAAATATTTTGAATGTATACCATATAATTAGGAAATGCCCACCCTCTTTATCTGTCAGGAACAAGGAAATTGAAAGCTTTGTAATTTTAAACTGCCTATCAGTTGCTATGCATCAATCAAACATCTTGCTGCAGAGAACTAGCATTCACAAAAACTCTGGTAAGATAAGAGAAGGTTTAAACTACACTCCCCATCCTGTTGGAATAGTTTCAGTCTAAGATTCCACATTTGATCACCTCTGTCCAGGGCTTCTCTTTATACACCTCCACTGAACCCTTCAAAAGGACTAGAACAGGACACTGAACTTTCATATTTTTTCAAATTATTTATACTATTACTAATTCTCACGAATTTCACCAATCTGAAATAAATTTGATTTTTTTCAAGAGTAAATAAATTTTTAAAGATAATTTATAGTGACTTATTCCTTTAATATATATTAACATATAACAGTAGAAGTAATGCAAGACTGATACTCATCCTCTACATTATCATTTTTTTGTAATAACCCTACATCCCTCCACTTACAATAAAAATCAGAGGCAAATCACATCAATCACAAATCACATCTTTAAAATTTAAGTCACTTCCTGGAGGAAATATGAAGGTGTCGATTTAAACGATAATTACTCTTTTTCTAGCACATAATAGAGTTATCAAATGGCAGAAGAGCATTTCCTAGTGCAACTTTATGGAAATACAAATATATTATTATTTCACAGACAGTGGACACTGAATTGCACTATCCTTTGTAAAATCAAGATTAAAGGAGTGGCATCAATTCAGCGCATTGGTATAGATATGTTTGTATATATGTATACATTTCTCTTCCTTTTTATTGGCAAGTAAAATGCAAGAAGTCAGGTCCAGATGCTAAGCGGTCATTAAGGGCATGTGGCATATCCATGGAGATATTTTGGAGCACAGGGGCACTGTTCAGAGCAGGCTGAAGCTGAGCAAGAAACACGATCTCATGGGGAAATGCTGCACATCATCTTCTGTTAAACCTAACGCAGCAGCAGGGCTGTGGAGGTAGCGTGACCTTTGCTATGCACAAGTGGTAGTTTGCAGAAGACAGACCTTTGTTCTGGGTGAATAACATTTCCTTCTGTTTTGTTTCTCACGTTAGAGAGTGTTCCCAACTTTCCCAAACTGTAATCTTTACAATTATTGTATAAATCATATGAGTAGCCACAACAATAAAAATACACTATTCCCTCAGCCCTCAAGCTATTTCCAATTAATTTAGTGTTGTGGAGCTATTCTGTGCACCAGAAGGCTAGTTTTCAAGAAATGCTTGGAAAATTACAACAAAAATAAACTTCTCATAGCACTGTAACTCAAAAGTTGAGAACTTGTAAATAGAACTGGCGCAATATTCATAGGCCAAGACCAAAGGCTGGCACATTTTTGATCCCAGCTTCAATTGCCTAGGATAATCTACCAGCCTCTCTTTCTGATTCAGCTTCTGGTCCAAATTGTCCTCTCACTGGTATTTCATCTGTCACACAGGCTGATGGAGAAAGCAAGCCTTTGTCACCATACCATTAGTCTGATGTTCCATGACACATGGCAACAACTGTATGCTGTTCTGTCTGGGCTCCCACCCTCTATTTAGGTTCATGTACCATCTTCCTTAAGTGAAATCCACAGGACTCCCTGTGACTTAGGCAGTTGAAATTAATGTTTCCCAAAGAAATGGTGTGCCTCTTGACTCAACAGCCAAGATGATGTAAGGAGGAAGAAAAGAGCACTCTCCTGATGCCAGGTTCTGATCCAAAGCAGTCAGCATAAAATTTTTTACTCACTACAAGCCTTAGATGAAGCCCATAAACCAGAAAATACCTGTCAAGGAGAGTGGAAGATACTGTGCTGCAAGAATCAGTAGACATCAGCTGCTCACTTGTGTCTCAGCCTGGAAATTGTCCTTATTCTGCCCTTTTGCTTTTTCTGCTAGAGGCAGGATAACAATCTGATCACCAGTACACGATGTTGGAAGTGCAAAAACATATCCATACGGCCTTCAGCATGGCTCCTAGCATGAAAAGAAGCCAGCTAACAGAGAAAAAAAAACCTGAAGGCTGGAGATACTGTTGGTAGGTTGGTCTCTACAGTGATTTCACAGACATTTATTGCAAGCAATGTAACAGAGCATACTCCAGGGAATAGTGCTTTGTCAGAAAAAGTGGCAAAGTGCAAAAGTGACAGAAGCATTTTTCTTGTCCATACTGTAATCATCCACCGTGGGCTGCAAAAAATTAATCTCAGCCCTAGCCCAGGATCAGTATTTTAATCTTTAATTTATACTTGCATCTAACAAAACAAATAGGGTAACTTTCTGTCAAGTGTTAACAAGAAATGAAACTGAGCACCCACATTTTTACAAAAATTTAAACTTTCTTCTCCAATACTGTGCTACTGCATTTATACCTATCCCTTACCCTGATCAGCTTATAATTTAATTACAATGTTAACTTGAAATATTTCTTGAGGTTTACTCTGGCCTAATTCTAAGACTTACTGTTTTAATGACTTCTTCCTAAAAAAAGAATGAGTGTGTGGCATAAGACAAGTCTGCTCAAGATAGAATTCTTTTCAAATGTTCACTCTTTTCACTGAAGTGGAATAATTTGCATGAAGAAATAGCAAATCTGTTTTTAATTTCATGATTTAAAAAAACCTAATTATATTCTGGTGTTATAAAAATTTTATATCTCATGGCAAAGAAACTGCAGATCTGAAGAGTAATCCATGTTTCATTAGTTTGTGTAGTCTGCCACAGAATATAATATTACGTTCTTAAATTAGTTGGAAGCCACACTGTGCTGCAGAGTATAAAAACAAAAGTGAGGGCTCAAGCTAGGTCAAGCATATTTTGTATAGGTCCATTAAAAATCTCAATCCATTAATATTAATAAAGATGTTGAGACACAAAAGTCCTTCAATTAACATATATTAGGCAGGCAGGCACAAGCATTCAAGTGATCCCACTGTGAACAGCAAGAATCCAGTCCTCAAAGAATAAAGCCATGAGTGTGCTGTGTACATAGTGGGGCAGCTAGAAATGCTAATGCCACAGAAGAGTGAAAAGGCAACACCCTATTGTCTGTGCAAGTAAATATCACTTTATTGCCTCAGCTTCCTCTTCTATTAAGCAGGTTTGTGCTGGGCCTTGTTATTCCAGTAAGAATAACTTCAAGACCTATTATCTCTGTCATCAATCTTTTTTCTTTTACTATTTTTTGGCAGCAACTAGCTGGGCAGCCACATATGAGATTCAGGAAAAGGATTTTCATCTGACTGTACAATTTGTTTGTAGATTTCCCTAGCTTATGAACTAACACTGTAAAAAAGAAATTAACTTGCATGTTCCAGAAATTACTCTGGACAATGATGGTTCCCACGGTACTGAGCTTCAACCATCAAGACTCATTCACTTGCATATGACCTGATTATTTGACATTTCTTCACCCTCATTCTTAGTGACTTCCGAGCATGATAAACAATAAAAGGTTACTGATGTCAACCTATTATGAGCCAGGATGCTGTTCCCAACTAACACATAGTAAAGCCAGTACTGAACGTTAATTAATACATGTTTGTAAATTGTGCTGAGCTGCAAGGCATTATGACTTTGGGTTTCTTCTGTAAATGTTTATCTCAAAGCTTTAGTCAATGCTCTACTGTCTGAACCAAAGCTAAGTTCTGCTTCCATCAGCTATTCACAGAGCTGGTCAAATCACTGTCAGAGCAAATCAATAGGAAATTCCTTTAGCATACTGTAATTTATGGTAGACCTGCAGCAACAGAATTGGGATTAAAACGGGATAAGAAAAGGCAAGAAAGAACCAACATTTCTGCTCCCTATGACATGATCAAAAAGACAGAGGAAAACTATGTTTGTAATGTAATTATCCATAAAAGTTCAATTCAGATACCATTTAAGGGCTAGTCACAGCCTTCCTAACACAAAATGAGTGGGTTTTAGAAAAAAGATACTGAAGTCTGAGTTTTAGCTGATAAAACTCACTGCAGATCCACTGCCAGCTCTCACGGCAGAGATAACCAAGTTTAACCCCTCTCCTGCCAACTCACTGAGAGAGTGACACACACAGAGCTAACAGCTTCTGTATGTGGTCAGGAGTCAAGCCAGAGAGAATACTGACGATTAAAAAGACTGCTGACTTCAGTGGGACTGCTGTTATCACTGGACACTGCAACTTCCAAAAAGAGAAAGCAGGTATTTTCTAGAAAATCCCTAGAGCTATAAATCTGTAAGGCAACAATCTTACTCACGCTCAGGAGAGAATGAAATCAGATGCAAATAGCTCCAAAATTGTCTTAAAGAATTGATCGATATACTATTGGCACTACAGCTCTGGATGCCTTTGTCTAACATGGCTCCAGGTTTTATCTTGCCTCCATCCACGGACTGCAAATTTCAAAACCACAGACACTGAGAACAGTCTTTAGACCTCCATCCTTCTCTCACTGTTTGCAATACTGGATGGCAGTCCCAGTGACCAATCTACCATCTTTTCAAAGAGTATGGGACATGCTGTTCATCAGAAACACAGACACTTCCCTAAACAGCTCCAAATTAGAAAATGTTACCTTGAATATCTTGTAGACTTAAACATAACTGTGACAAACAAAAACTGTAGGTGCTGAAATTACTGAGGGACTTATGGAGCTGGTAACAAACTCTCAGTGACCATCCAAACCAGTGAAGACTGGGCAGCCTATGCAGAATAAAAGTCAATATCCCAACTGAGTACAAATCACAAAGCTGTCATCATCATCAGGGCACTGGTTTTGCAGAGAGGCCAAGGAGGGACTAAGCTTAGGAAACAAAAAGTGTTAAAGAACAGTTTTGATACCAGTGTTTGCTCAAATTAAGTGGACTCTGGGACAGGGCCAGGGCACAACCAAACTCCTCCTGTGCTTTCCACTCACCCTCTTGCTGTGTAACAGGCACAGAGCTCGAGGAGTGGGCTTCTTGAGTTGGACTTAAATTGAACTACAATTTCACAGACTGTCATTGTGTATTGGGTAAACAAAAGCCTTTACACTCCAGATCTGCAAACCTGGTATCTTCCTCAAACACTTCTGAAGTGGAGGAAGAAGGGGAAAAAGACAGAAATAAAACCTTGTTTTGGTTAATTATTAGTGACTGAAAATTGCTATGACTTATTAGAATCTGCCTCTAAAAAGAGAAATATCTTAAATGTTCAGCAATTCACAGCTGTGCAGAAGAGACTATGTTGCAACTCGGCAGCAGAGATGGTATGAGCCAAATGAAAATAGTGGCGCTTAAAATAAAAATCCTCATTTACATCAAAGACATCCTGTTATGAAGAGGTCAAGTCTGTGCAGACAGGTCATCCTCTCCTGACCTTTCTGAGGCCATTTGACTATAAGCTTCTCTCTAACAGACTATGGAAAGTGTGGGAACTAAGTTTTGTGGAAAGCCTTCGCTACAGCAAGAAAAATGTTGGTGTTTCAAGTATAGATAGAGTTTACTAATTCCTTTAGAAGTTACGATAAGGCTGCTGCTTTAGAAGGAAGGCCAGGATGAACTGCCTGTCTGTGCACACGTGGATGGCTCCCTGGTTCTGGAGCTGCTTTGAGGGCACAAGCAGCGGTGCTCTCAACAGCCTGAAGTTTGGTCTGAAATACTGACAAACATTTTCTGTGCTCTTACTGCCAGCCGAGCAATAATGGAGCGGGCAGAAGTGACCAAGAGGACCAGCTCCTGTGGGTACTCTCATGAGCTGTTCTACATCCACAGCCCACCGTGTGCAGGCTAGTGGAGCCAAAGTGCTCTCAGTGACACACTGTTTCCTTTATGTATGTTCAAGGGTTCCAGGTTTTTTTAATATAAAACATGGAAGAAATGCAACCTCTATTACTTTTCCTGTCCAGTGGAAGCAGATTATTTCTCCATCATTAATCCCCTTTAATTCCATTTCTTACCCATCAGGAATCAGAAGGGTCAAAATGCCTGGGATAACACTGTCTTTGTCTTGCAGAGCTAAAGCCAGAGTTAAACAGAAAGCTTATCAGACAGATATAGAGAAGGGCAATCAATAATCTAATCACACAATTCATTCCCCATCAGCAGTCAATTCAAGGCTGACACCAGAAAGTGTCTTGTATTTGTCTAGTATAATTTAAAATATCTCCAAGAATATGGCTTTTTACCCATTGTCACCTCATTTTCCTTTAAATATTTCTTATTTTTATCTTTACCATATTTTGGAGCAAATAATGGCAAAATGTCCATCAAAACAGTGGACTAAATGATGATCCTATAAAACACAGTTTGTGTTTTATAAAGTATAGAGATGTAATGGTGTGTGAATATTAAGAAAGTCAAAGAACTCATGTTCCAGCTGCTGTTCATGTTGTGCTGGTATAATGGCAGAAAATGTAGGATTTGTATATTGACTTGTGGATGGACTAAAAATAGTTTTGCGAATGAGTCAAATTAGCAGTTCTGTACTTAGTTTCTCTTCAAGGTCCCACTGGCCCAAATTTTGTCCTATTTTTACAGCTGTAGGTTTCTAAAGGAAACTCATTGCAAACAGCAATTATTTTGTACTTTAACCAGCAGTCTGGCTCACTGATTTTGACAGGAGTTTGTCTGCATAAGAACCTTAGGATTTGTCTCAACATATTTAATTGGACTTAAAGTGTGAGCTCTAGGAATAAGAGGCTGTTGTTAGCATGAACTTAGATAATGCTAATACAGCGTGCAATTAAATGACTACAAAGAATGGGTACATGAGTTGCCTTGCCTGCCTACCTCTTAGGTGGCCAGACTGTGTTAAGAAGCTTTAATTTTGTGGCTGCTTTGATACTTTGAGCAAAGTCCTGCCCTCAGACATGCACACACAACTTCCATTGAATTAATACATCTCCTGTTTATCTCTCAGTGTTACATCTCAGCCTTTCTCCAGCCGTAGACTCGTCTGACAGCTCAGTGAGTGTAACATGATTCATCCTTCCCTCCTCTTCCCTTGACTAGACACTAACATAACAGAATTTGAGACAAGAGAAAGAGGCCCCTTATAATGAAAGATTCAATCACATCTTATCAAAAACAGAGGAGGGCACTAGCTAGTGCATGAAGCTGACTCCACTCTTCTAATTGAGGTACATAAATAATCAGGAGAGAACAGCTCACATTCACCTCCAGTGTATGCAGGTGCAGCCTCTCAGGCCTCCTTGCTGGTACCTTTGCTTAGGGCTGAATTTGGCCTGAACAATAAAACTGTATCATATAAAGGACTGGAACTGTTCCACTGAACTGTACTGCATTTCCTTCTGACTCAAAATACACATGCATGTCTTCTCTGTGATGTACTAGTAGGAGAGCTCCTTTACATTGTACATATGCTCCTCTCCTCTGGGCACACGTTTTATACTTGCTGTACACCCTCACCTGTCTCTTCCACCAAATAGCAGCAACATCCCCACAGATGCTATATAATAAACTACTCATTCATTACGTTCACCGTTTTCTACGTTGTGTACTGGACTATAGTGTAAACTTGTTTGACTTTGTAAGAGAGAGTTCTGGTTCACAAGGGCAATGTGACTTCTGCTCCTAAATGCACAGTTATAAATTACTTGTAAGAATGTCTCTAGAACACAACTGGACTACTGACACCTCTGGGGTTCTCATGCATTCTGCACTGATTTACTGTGTGACTGCAAACAACTCACTTTATACAAGAGATTATGTACACATACACCTAACAGTAGCAGTACATAAGGAGACAGAAAGGAGACCAAAACTAGCATATAAAGAGAGACAAACAATAGACAGTTCATACACAGACTAGGAAGACAGTAGTAAGGCTTTTAGATACGCTATCATGAAAGCGGAGTTAAAGTTAATGCAGATGACAAAGCACAACAGTGGATGAGGGTGGGCAAGAGGAATGAGGTAGGAATACAGATACGGCCACACTGAGTAAATCCTAAAAACAATTTCTTATTCTAGCAGTGGCCAGCACCATCTCCTTCAGAAAAACTGAAAAACCCCTGCATTCTGTGGATTTGGCATAATCTGCCTCCCATTTTGATAGCTAAAGGCAATTATAAGTAATAATATATTACTAAATAATAATAATAAAAATATAATAAGAATAAGTAAGAATTAGCTCTAGTTAGGAGTTTGGAAAAAAAACCCTGAATTTGGGAAGAACGAACAGCTTGAATTGGAGAACATAAACAGAGGATGAAGCAGTAAGACAAACCAGTGGTCTAGATATGTCAATTGGAATAGCACAAGGGATTGAAGGAAGCTTCAAGAAGTCATGCTGGAGTAACAGAAGAGTTTTATTAAAAGTAATAACGAATATCAGTGGAGAAAGGAGTCGAAAATTTTGCATTAATTTCTATTTGGGACACATTAAGATGACACCAAAGAGAGAAACTAGTTTTGTATTTACTAACATAAATAAACTCATTGACCCAAAGTTGTAAGAATTAAAGAAAACCAGCTCTGAAATCAAGAATGTATTTACAAAAATATATGGAAATGAAAAAAATTATTCCAACTTCTTTGGAGGGAATGTATCATATTCTCCACTGATAGTCCAGAACACACTTTTCTGAAGGTTTACAAAGAACATCAATCTTTTAAGCATTTTTGATAAAATGACTGAGCAAATAGGTGTGATGTATAACATAAGTCTGAATTTTAATAAATCTGTTATACTCTTTTATTGCTAAGTAAGTATGATGCTTCTACTCAACACCACATGGTGAAACAGACACGTAGGAAGATCTAAACAAGATTTCTTGTATACAAGTTAATTTCATTTAAAAAAAAAAAAATAAAATCACAGCTTTCTTGCTGCATAACAGATGCTCCAGCAAGTAAAGGATGCTGACTGAAGAAGGACAGAAGAAAGCAAGTTGTTCAAAAATCAAAGCACCTACACTTTAATGATGAAAAGGCAAGAGACAGTACTCATAGTAAATTTATACACATTCTCCTAAAATGCTAGCTTGATGTATTAAAGGACTTACTCAGATAAAGAGCACAGATCCAGTTTTGATTTGTGACATAACAAGAAAATTGTGTTGACTGATGGAAACTGTTCTCAAATCAACAAATCAGCATAAAAATGTGGGGCCTTACTGTAAACTAAGCTATTAAAACATGAGTAAGATACACATATCTCGTAATAGATCTACACCAAATCAACAAATTCTTGCTCCTTTCCAGTGTTAAGGTCATCCTGCATAACAAACCACTTCATATAGACTCCCTCAAAAGTCTACTCTGCAGGCAATGGCAGATAACAGACAGCTGAATGACTGAATACTCTAGGTCATCCAAAAAATTAGATCAAAGAGTCCCTGTAGTCTATTGAAATGCAATTGCTTCCAAATCACATTGTGGTGTTCCAAGCTTGAAAGAATGGGTCACTGCAGTTTTATTGTAGAGAAGCTATTGCTAATGAAAGGAACAATGGAAAGATTAGTGCTACCAACCATATAGAAGAAACACCACTTTCGGTTTAATTGCAGTGAACAAAGCAAATAGGAAAGAAGGGCAACCAAGTGACAAAAGTAGTTGGTGCAAAGAGGATACAGAAGCTATTCACAAGGCTCCCTTGATCAGAGCACAGCGTCCAGCCTTAACATATGATTACTGAATTTGGATCACAGTAAAAAAATGACGTGGTTGTCATTACAGACAGCTGACGACACATTTTTAAGAAGGCAGCCTTGCAAACTGGAAGATTAAGAATCCTGTTGCTTATTTGCCGGCGATTCATTAGGTGTACTGAAATAAATCAATAGGGAGAAAGGAACAATTATACTTTATTTGTGATACCTACTCTGCAGGAGATTATAAGTGAAGGTTTATTTAATGTACCAATTTAAAAATAACAATTTAAGGTGAAATCTATTGAACCTTAGAACTGATTAAAGAAAGAGAGAGATTCTAATTGGTGATGATCTAGGTACTGAAAAAGGTTCTGCCTTAATAAATTTGTTCATGCCACAATATTTATTCTCTTTTGATCAGTTGCTGGATCTTTTCTCAGAGAAGCTTACCAGTCATAACAATCCCTGTCGAGACAGTGGTAAAAGATCCATTTCAGTCTCAGTTAAGATCACCACATTCTGTTTCTCTGTGACCTGAGGCAGACTTGAACCTTCCTTCTTCAGACAAGACTTGACAAGCCTAGTTTCACTCAGCTCATAAAGCATGTGAAAAACAAAATGTGACCAAACAGGGGGTATCACCCGAACTGTAACTGTTGTGTGTTAGTAGAGCATTTCTCTTATAGCAACAGCCAAACACTGCAATAAGTGAAAACAGTATTTTTCTGAATAAATATGATAAAAGCTAGCAGTTGTGAAAACAAAGCTTCCACAGAAACAACTAAGCATATCCGAAATTAACAGTTCAGCCCTACAAACACAACTTAAAAAACAAATGAAAACCTCATTCCAGTTCCTGGCACCTGATCCAAAGTCGCATTTGCAACTGTTCAAATGAACTGTAAAACACTAATTCCTCTAACTTGCTGAGAATAAAAGGTAGAGCATTCAAAATATAATCCAGACTACTTCAACCACTTAACAGTATTCAACAGCTCTTCCTAATGAACCACCCTCTTCTCAAGTCACTGATTACTATTTCAAAGGAAACATTGGGTGGCTCAAGTGCTCCTTTTTGGTCCAGCCACACAGTTATAACAGCCCTTATGGACAAGTACCTTTGCAGAACAGATTTCTAGAGGGTGACCCAACATATCCTCTGGGCCTTAGTCAATGACAAAACACACAGATAGCTTCGTATACCTAACACTATTAAATGTCACTGCTTTAATATCCATCCATAGGAAATTGCTTTGCAAGTGCAAGGGCTTAAGCCTAAAAAACATCAATAACTCTTAATTCTGTAGATGATTCTTCTGAATTACATCAGTAAAGACCTATCTGCAGGCAGTGAGCACTGTCAAATGTATTTTCAAAAAATCATTTGTGAGCAGTAATTTTTCATGAACTTGGATGACAGCCATAAGTGGAAAACATGCAATGATAATACTTAACACATTCATAAGAGATCAACTAATCAAGACTTATAAACCTGAATAAGGCTGGAATTATCAAAGGAAACTAAAGGAAATTGGCTCATAACTCCTGCTGAGCTAGGAAATTCACCCTTCCTTAAAGCAACTGACAAACCTAGGTATAATATTTTTTTCTCATAAGCTTACAGATTGAATTTTTTTTTCTTTATTCATAGTAGTTCACAAAGACAGGAAGAGCATTTACTTAAGAGCAAGCAAAAATGTATAAACTATCACAAACTATAACAAAATAAAATTGCTATGGACTATCAGCCAGTCTTTGCTTTTTTTGCTGAAAGACTATGATAAAACAATACAAAGGATGTGATGTAGTTCATCGACTAGAACTAAATCTCTTCTGTTAAATGCAATAGCAACTAGTGCTATTAGGAAAATCACCAAATGTTGTATGGTATCCTGAATATTATATGAATTGCATACCTTCAGCTACTATTCCAAGTATGAAAATAATTTTAATGTTGATTTGTTTTAAATAAACACTTACCAAGCCTACACATGTAGATATTGCTACCGAAGAGGTGCTATCATTCCTTATAAATCCCTGGTAGAAACACTGCTCAATTTCATGTTCCTGAGAATTTGAGACTCCATCTTTCCCGAGTACCTGGACAATAAAACTGTTGCTTAAAATGGTCGAAGGTTTAAGTTCTAAGTGAAGTTCCTGTCCAAATGCTGAAAATTTGTAGTGCAAGGAACTCTTTGAACTCTGAGTTGATCTCTTTCTCCTAGTACTGTGCAAAACATCATGTGAAATGTACGATCCACTGGAATCCACTTTGACAGGTGTCACAAATACATAATCTGTAAGGATAAAAAGTTAGCCATCAGCTTCTGCATCCAACAGATAAGATAAGCACCACTCTAACACGGTAAGCATCAGGCTTTCACTATGGCATGAAGCATTCCCTCGTTCAGGGAAGGGCCTGAAAGCTCTGCAGGCTGTGTGTGTACAGGCTTGACTGCAGAAACTCACCCCTGTAAGTCACACAGGCTCTCTAACAGTGTTTGTTTCCTTTCTGCGCCCCTGAGAGGTACAGACTAACTAGCATAGCTGTGAACATTCTCACAATCGCTCTTCTGAAGACATTTGTCATCACCAGCAGATCTGTAGATTTTCCCCTCCCCCTGTATTAATTGCTGTCAAATGTGAAGGCCACTCTGGTTTGAGAGCTTTTTTTCCTTCCCTAAGAATGCAGCAAATATTGCATCACTGTAGGGGTAACCATGACTGAGACTTTGTAGAACTGTACCATTTGTTCAAATGGATTAAAGGATTAATTTATTAATGCCTTAACTGAGTGAGACCTCATCTCTTTGTAGTGACTTGATTAGACTGGGTTTCAAATTGTAACTGACCTTCAGCAGAAAGAGATTACATCCTACCTAATAACCTTTAGTCAGCCATTGCTAATTGCATGTCAGAGAAGTTTATTGTTTTGGATAAAATATGTGAAAAATTACAAAGTTATTTGTGAGGAGAAGACTCAGATTTACCCACAACCACCTAAGAAAGGAAAAAAATAGAGGCCATGGTTCAGCTAGCTACACAAGCAGGTGCCTAACTGGAAGTACATTGCCATTGCTGTTGATCTGGCCATACAGGGATTACCTGGATCCTGGAAGCTGGGTCTGAATTTTAGCCATGTGCTGAACCTCTGCACCTATTCCTCGTTATATGAGTAATTTATGCTGAACAAACTGCTTCCCAACCCCAGTTCATTTTTGAGCTGTATTTTTCTGTGAATACTTAACGATGTCCATGCATTTGACAGTAAAACAATTCATTTCTCTTCCTAAATTGAAATAACACCCTTTAAAAAGAAGAAAACTCCCTCCTTGTGTTGTAACAGATGTTGCAAAAACCTATCAATCTCTTTGCCTGAACAGACTTTATTGTACACACATTAATCTGAAAACATAACCAGGGATAGGTTATTTTTCCTTAGACAGTGGAAACAATACATCAAGAACTTTCACTTTCCTCGAGTGGTGTTAATCAACCGCAGAAGCTGAGGACGCTAAGCAGGCTGGTGGCCAAAAAATGGAAGCAGCTGCTGGAGAGAGGGAATCCCCCAGCGAGCAGATGATGGGGTGCAAGAGGGTTTTCCTTTCTGCACCCTGATGTGGTTCTCTGTTGTACTTTGTTTCCACTCGCACCCAATAAAAAGTGTGTACCACACTTCAGACTTCCCAAAGTCATCAGCATCTAAGTGTCAGTCTCTTGCACCCTGGGAACAAACAGCTCCTGAGCTCTCACTCACACCAGTCCTTTCTCTCCAGGTTTGTTTTCCCTTAGCCTGCATTTCGCGGCTTCTTCCACTCTCCCACCCTCAATCTTTTCATTACTTTTGTCTCATTGCTTCCAGAACAGACACACGAGGTTTTGTTGTTGTGGCTACGTACACATTCATCCTTCTAATTGCACATGTAAATGCAGATGCATTTAACATCTCATTCATTTGCTTTGCGCTCTTACATATTGTTCCTTTTAGCTTTTGCACACACGGTTTAACAAGTTAATCCCTGCCCACGGTTAGCTATTACAGCAACCAACTTGCCTTCACTTTACGTTCCCCAACGCTGTGGCTTCTTCCCTTTAAATGCTCAGTCCACCAAAAAGAAAAAGCATCCATGCAAATGTTCAAATACAG
This sequence comes from Antrostomus carolinensis, assembly GCF_000700745.2. Taxonomy (NCBI): domain Eukaryota; kingdom Metazoa; phylum Chordata; class Aves; order Caprimulgiformes; family Caprimulgidae; genus Antrostomus; species Antrostomus carolinensis. The sequence continues at coordinate 262 of NW_010300958.1, read as the reverse complement.
AGACACAGAAAGAGCCATACAAACCATGATTCAATTCACTGATGCTGTCACTGGTTAAAGTTGCTGCACGAGACATGCAACAGAGGCAGCACAGCTGAAGGGTCTGCAAGAGAAAAAAAAAAAAATAGAGAGAAAAGGAGTATTGGGCGAGATTTACTTGACAAGGGAAGGCAGAAAGACAAGGCACCAGGAACTGTGCAGTAACCTGGTATGAAAGTACACCAGGCGACTGCAAAAGAAAGTGCTCTCGACCTGCCTTTAC
>NW_010300957.1:0-20924 GCF_000700745.2 Antrostomus carolinensis | reverse complement strand
GGCTCCGCACCCCTCCGAGCAGCTCTGAAACGGGTGACCCGGGCAGTTAGATGGGCTGCCACAAAATGCCTCCTCCCTCTTGTAATTTTTGAGCCTCTTGAACGGTTTACAGAGTATTTTTTTTCACAATGCTGATTATTTAATAAATCCCTTGTTTAATAAAAGGTGTAACAGGCTGAGTATGTTCCAGCAGCAGCTAAAAACCCTGATTGAAAAGGGACCTCGTCACGCTGAGCTCTTCCTAAAAGCCAAAGGAGTCATTGACAGTTTCTTTTGTGATCTGTTGACGTTACGAAGCACGAGCTGAGAGCTGGAATTCAGGACTCCTGAAATATTCATAGTATTACTGTAGCACAAATGGATAAAGTCTAAATGTTCTTTGAGAGTGAAATGTTTTGAAGGCGCTTGTGCTGCAGCTTGTGATGAAATGTGGTGCAGAACTCTTCCAATCTGCACGATAATGTGGTCTGAGTGGTTTTTGTTGAAAGTGGCACCTTTTAGGAAGGGCCTCTTGGGAAAGCAGTTCTGTTATCTCCTAATGCTGGAGTTCAAGTAATGCGACCATTGCTCTTCCAGCAGTGGCTGGTACAACGCTCTCCTAACGCATTTCTCAGTTGCTGAAGCCTAAAATATACATTTTGGGGGGACAAGACTGTAAGTTAAGAGGAAATAAGGTATTATTTGAAACAGTGTTTTTGCTCTTGGCTGGCGTGTCCTGTTGTAAGCTTGCTCAGCCAAAGTAGCAGCCCTGAAAATTGCATCTTTGTGGAGGTCAGTGCAGCAGTCCTGGGAGAAATGAGTTTAAAGAAATGAGTTTAAACTTCTGCTCATATTAAGAGTTGTAAAGATTCTTAAAGTGCACTGAAGGTTTTGTATAGATAATCCTTTTTGAGGTGTTTACATACTAATGTGCTACAGAATAAAACTTGCATACTGCTTATAAACTGCTCAGAAACAGTTTCTGCTGCTTTGTTGATGAAGAGAATTGTGGAGCTGATGTTCCAGCCTGATGTGTGATCACAGGAACAGTGTAAGCTTTGCTGAAAACTTTCTCAGGGAGAAAGTAATGAAATGGCTAATTGAGTATCTGTTTGTGTTACTTTGATTAAAGGATCTCTGGTCAGAGAAGCACAGTCAGAACTAAGTTCCCAAGAGAGGCACTATTAAGGAGAGGAGAGAAGTAAGCTTTCATCTGCATTGTACATAAAATGAAATTGTTCTGTATAATCTCCATTTTAGATACTGGCTTTTAGAGAAGATCTTAAACTCCAGCCAGGAAAGAAGCAACAAATTAGGGCTTATGATAAAATTCTGTAGGTTAGACACACACAATCCAAAACCGTATAAAAGCATCAATGTCTTTGGGTTAAAGTTTTGTTGGGTAAAAATAAAAACAATTTTAAAAAAATTATAGTGAAATAGGGGAGGTTTTTTAGTATGTGCCTTAAAATAAAGGTCTAAAAAGCTGCAGGTGGAGAATAGCTTGAGAAATTGAACTCTCAGAGTTGGACCAGCAGCCGGGGTCTTGAGGGCAGATGACGAGATGGTTGTTGGTGAGAACAGCCAGAGCACGTGCTCGTTCCCTGGGCATACCCTGGCAGTAACGTGCAGGGTTCTACCAGCTGCATGGCCTCTGAGGTTGTAGATTGCTTTTGTGTAGGTACCTGCGTGAGCAGCCTCGGTGTGTTCCTTCTGCTGCATTTCAAGATGTGAATTACAACTTTCCGCTCTCACGTGGGTGGCTTGCCTGGGTCTTTGTGAAGGGGGTTTGTCACTGGGAGTTCTCACTCACTCTCGGTCCCCGGCCGCCGCGTGCCGCAGTTCTCTCTCCGGCTTCACGCAGACACCCAGGGACATCCTTTTTTCGAGGAAAGTGGAAGTAAATTCCTTTACTGAAACTTCACTCTCTAAAATTTGATCTTGTCACGTATAGGAGTTTTCTTTTGTCCTCTGCTGTTAACCGCTTAATTTTGTTCTGCTTGAAGCTGACGGGGACAAAAGAAGCCTGTGTACGAAGAGGTTGGGAACATGAACCGGGAGTTCATATTACAAATGATAAGTAGGTAATTAGACAGAGAGGAACTGAGTAGTTGGTAAGAAGGAGCAGATGTATTTAAACAGAAATAGGCTTATGGAGGACTCTGAAACTTGAGAATCATTGCTGATAGTTAGGAATCAGTTTGATGAATCAACTATTGGAATAATTTTGGAAAGATAAAGGGTTTGTAATACTGTGTAGAGGTTCCTTCATTCCCCTTGCACCTCAGGATTATTTCACACACCCAGATTTTCTTCAGTGATCCTGCAAATCAGCACACCCCCAGTTACGTAAAAGCTGATTATTCTCACTGTTCACAGCTGCATCTGGCTGCAAGAATTCAGTTTTACCAGGTTCCAGCTCTTTTAATGGGGACTTAAACCTCTGTATCAACCAGGGAATGTGCTGGCTGCTGGAGCTCAAATCTGAAATGCTGAGTTGCCAGTTTGCAGAGCTGCACCGTTACTGCTGCTCGCCGCGAAGGCTGACGGCGCTGCAGCCGCCACCGTGCAGGGCAGTTATGTAACCAGGGACTGGAGTTTCCCTTTGAAATATTTAAAATACTCAGGGCAGAATAGGAAGGGGTTTATTTTTTTTTTTTTAAATCTACTCATGTTTTGTGATGTAAATTTTGGTTGTGCTGGGTTATGGTTTGTGGTGAGGTTTGGGAGGGCGGCACGATCGCTGTTCAAAGATGACCTATTTGTAGTAATAATCCCAGCCTGGAGCAGCCAGAGGAGGTTTCACTAGTAGATCGTGTTCTTCGATATCACCACTTCATTTGTTTCTCATGCTATCCTGTTTATCTGCTCCTTCAGTTTCTTTATTTTTGTTTTAAACAGATCTCATTCACTTCCTTTAGGAACTTCCTTTAAAAAATAATTTAAAAAAAAATTGCTTTTCCATCACAACTTTTTAAACTATTATTTTCCCCTCAGTTGTTTGCCACAGGCTGGATGGTGGTAGTTAAACAATATTATTTGTGAGAGAATTAACTGTTTGCAGTGTGTTTCCAGAACATTTCTGTAGTATCTGTCATGACTGAGGAGTTGTGAGCTGGCTCTGGCTTCGTGGAACTGGTTCCACGTGCATCTCTGTTGTGTGTTGTACTGCTCTTCCTGTAATACAAGGGAGGTGTTGGGTTTAGGTGTGTGTGATTTCTAGTTCATAGAGAGCATCTGCCAATACCTGACTCTTAAAACACATCTGTTCTTTCCAGTTAATGCTGTTTATTAAAGTGACCTGGAACGTTGCCTTGCTGTAATCAGAGACAGCAAGTGTCTTTCTCAATGTTCATTTCAACACACTGTATTTCACTAAACTTGTGGATGATAAGGTTTTGCTTTTGAAAATAAACCAGCAATAAAGTTTCAGAAGCTTCTGTCAGTTTCTAGATGTGCAGATTTAAATATGAGAGATGAGTTTTAACAAAATGATAGTTTACATCTGCCTTTAATACTTGCTGAAGTTGGGGATTTTATGTCCATTCTCTGGTAAATGCCATTAGTCACCCAAAACAGCATTAACATTTTCCTTTGTGTTTTACAGTGAAAGGCAAAGAACAAGAAAAGACCACGGATGTGAAAGCAATTAAAAGTAAGATCAGTATTTACTTTGTCTATAAATTCAGATATCTGATATCATCTGCCATTGTTATTTTAACCAGTGGGATAATTTCCTTACAGCTGAGCACTGATGTGACCTCTCCATCAAAACTAAAACCCAAAACTTAATTCTCTTTCTGACTATTTATAGTAACTAATCTTTCCTAGTCATCTTGCTGAATCTGTAAGTACAGAAGGTTATTAAATTATGTCAGACATGAGCTTTAATTCAAAGTGATCATGGGATTCAGTCACCTTGCAAATAGTGGTTATTCTTTATCTGCAACAAATGGCTTCTGAAGTTTCTTGCTTACGTGTAGTGTACTCTGCAGTTCTGAAGATGCAGCTTAACTGTGTCTGATTTGCAAGAGAGGCTGCCAGTGCCTTTGACTGATGTGGCTTGTGAGACTGAAGATCCCAGTCTTGGTCAGAATGAATGGCTGTTCTAATGCTGCTCCATGTGATGCAGAAATCTTGCTGCTAAATCTGTTCAGAGAGGAGAAAAAAAAAATCTTGATGGGAAGGAAGATTATAAACCATGGGAAAACAAGATTATTTATCCTGTCAGGTTTTGTTGCAATATTAAAAGGAGATGAGGTAATTTGTGTCAATCTGATCTGTTACTTTTATTTCCTCAGACAAAATCCTGTTTCTGTACTTGTCAACGTGTTATCTGGTTATCAAGAGAAAATTAAAGGCTTTTTTCACTTTGGTGGTCTGTCTTTCAAATCAAATATGGGAAACAATAAATTGCATCAGTTTAATAGCACACCCTGTGATTTCAGTGCAACTGCAGTCTCTGATGTCTAGCTGAAAGAAGTTACGTTGCTTGTAAATAAAAATAAATCTGAAAATATGTTGGTTTGCACGTTGTGAGCTGCTGCAAACAGAGAGCATCTTTCCAGTTTGGCAAGGAGCTGCTCCATGATCTGTGTGGTGTTGGGTTAGCAGTGTGGGGCTGTCCAGAGGCTTTGGAACAGGTGTTTGATCCTTTGATTGAGTAGAACAATGTTCATAGTATAAAATTAAATTTGAATCTAATTCACAAAAGCCCAAACCGTTCCGAGGAGTGTGGCTCTGTCTCCTCCAGCAGCTCTTCCCCAGTTCATGTCATCAGTTTTTTTTTAGCCATTGGCTTGGGGGGAAAAAATGTGTTTTCTCCATTATTGCTGGTATGAAATGGTTGGACTCGATGATTTCAAAGGTCTTTTCCAGCCACTGTGATTCTAAATACCAAGGACTTTGCAAGAGGTGGCACGTGGTGTCTTGGTACCGAACGCTGCAACTGGAGAAACACTTTGCAATACCTTGACCATTTAACTCCCCTGTGCTGTTCCTCCTGAGGTGTGTGTTGCCATGGCGTGCAGGTGTGAAACTGTCAGCTTCTGTCATTGAGTGTCATGAAATTGTGAACAAAAATAAAGTCACGCAGCATGAAAGTCCTCAAACCAAGTCGCCTGACACCTTGATGAAACAGGTTGTTGGGAAGCAGCGTGTTGAGATGGTGTCATCTGACTCGCTCCAAGTCAGAGGTGTAAGATGTCCTCGCACGACATCCCAATCAAATGCATTTCCTGAGAGCTTTTGAAACCGCTGGGAGCGTGTTTTATCAGCTTTGTCACCAATTAATTTAACAATTAATTGATGCTTTTTCACTGATGGAGTTTTGTGTGAGGAAGTTCTTCTTTGTTCTCTTCAGGCTCAAATTGCCAGCTGTGTTCTGAAACAGCAAGAGGAGGTTGAAGCTTATAACCTGGGTTTTATCAGAGAGGCTTCCTTACTGCATTTTTCTCTTAAAACCAAATAAGAGGCAAAGAAAATATTTTTGAAAGATATTCTTGTTAAAACTCACAAATAGCTTTGTAGTTCATGATTTTGTAACAGGTTTTAGCCTTCAAAAAGGGTGTGGAAATGGATTGGTAAGAACTAAATTAAATCACTGACAAAGCATGAAGCTCTTACAATAGTGGTTATAGAGGAAGCGGGAAGACACAGGAATAGAATTTCACATGTAAACTTAGACTTGGAGTCTTTTAGCTACTGAATAAGGCAGGTGTAGGTGGGTGGATACCACTGATCTATTGGAAATGAGTTTATTCTTGCTGTAATAAAATTCATTTATTTCTGTGGTCTTCACTCTTACCAGCCCCTTGATCAAAGATGACACACAGTGGGACAATGAGGTTTTTAATAAGATTCACTCTTGCAAACTCTCTGGTGTATTTTTGGGGTGACTAGCATTGGGTGCTGCTTAGAAGAGGTCTTGGGATCCTTGTCTTGTAATCATTCCTGTCTTGATTCCAGCTCCAATACCAGTACATTCCCCTCAAAGAAGCACTAGGAATCATGCCTTGCTGGAGGCTGCAGGACCAAGCCATGTGGCGATTAACGCCATCTCTGCCAACATGGACTCTTTCTCTAGCAGTCGGACAGCTGCCCTTAAGAAGCAGCCAAGTCACATGGAAGCTGCTCATTTTGGAGACTTAGGTAAGGCTTCATCAGCTCTGTGATAACATCAACATTTCTTTTTCTTCTGTGAATGTGACTGGTGTGCTCACCGTCCTTTGGTTTGCACCAAGTAGATTAGGGAATTAAAAAATCTGACTGCTGTTACAATAGCATCTGTGTTACCCTAGAAGGGTTTTGAAGGGGCACGGTCCATATGCTTGTTAAAAAAGGTTCCTTTACTTTGTGTACCCCCATCACATTGGAATTGTCTTTTCACCACTTGCATTGCAGGACATTTTTGTATTGAACACCCATGTCTGCAGTAAAATATGAAGTCATTCCCTATTTTTTTTATTATTTTATTTTTAGGCAGATCGTGTCTGAATTATCAGGCTCAAGAGACCAAATCAAGCCTTTCAAAGACCCTTGAACAAGTTTTGCAGGACAATGTAGCCCTCCCTTATTTTATCCAGTTTATGGAACTACGTAGAATGGAACACTTAGTTAAGTTTTGGTTAGAGGCTGAAAGCTTCCACTCCACGACGTGGTCCCGTATAAGAGCACACAGCCTGAACACAGTCAAGCAGAGTTCCTTGGCAGAGCCAGTGTCACCCTCGAAACAGCAGGAAATTGCATCATCTTCTCCAACTGGATTGCTTGAGGAGAGACTGGAGGATTCTAGCACAGTCCATCTGCTCAGGACCAAGCCAGTGGCTTCGGACAAGAACGACAGAACTATCAACAGCCCGAAACACGCACTCTCGGCTCAGGAGAGCGACAATGCGAGTGTTCTTTGTCTAAGCAAATCTGAGACAGGGACCCATTCTGTTCCAGCTGATCAGCAAGAATCTTCCAAGCTGACCGTCTCAAATAGAAACAGCCCTTCCTCTGCACTGAGAGACTTGTCAGGAAAACTCATGAAAAGTAAGTGCCATGTGTTCCCCTTCTTTAAAAAGGTGGGGAGATGGGGCGGGAGCTGCTGGCTTTGTTCAGTGAGCTGCCTCAGTTTCACATGTTCTTAGTAAGCATGATGTGATGTTGTGAGGAACAAACTAATTTTGTATGTCAGTAATCTTCACTTGCTGTGTGAGCTGACGGTCAGTTTGAGCTCTGTATTGTCTGACTGGTTGTTCAAAAATAAATACGCTGCTGGAGAGACTGCAGAATTGTTATGTACTCTGATCAGCTCAGGTTGCTTCTGATCCTACATGTGTAATCTTAAGAAATGAAGATGAACATTGCAACATCCTGTTTTTCCCTCACCCATCTCATCCCAACTTAAAAGAATTGCAGGAAATTTGGATGATGGGGCTGAGAATTGATAATTAACTTTCCACAGAGGGTAAATATCCTGTATGACGTGAAATGACATCAGTAATGGTTACAAGAGACTTGGAGAGATTTTTGTGTGGAATATGCTGGTTTTGTTCTTGGATTTATTTGATAGAGCTCCTCCTCTTGTAACTGATCTGTTCTCATTTGGATTCCACCTCTTCAGAGGCTACTGGAAGTAAGGATGAAATTAAAATATTTACTTTTGGTAGTAAGCTACATGCACAGTAACCTGTTTCTCTACTTTGCATCTACTCCATCCTCTCTCATTTGTGCAAGTCTACAGACAAAAAGGAAACACTCCTTTCTTCATACTGGTTCCTTTTGTTTGCCCAACTGTTTCCTTGTGTTGCATCCCTTTCTCTTGATGTTTTTCTCATGTATTTATTTATCATGTACCTCCACAATCCATAACCTCAGCCCCAAAGCAGCTTAAACAAATGCAATGATACTTTAGTCATGAAAAACATCTCTGCTTTCTGGCATCTAAAAAGAAGTTGAAAGTACTGGGTCCTTTTTGAGACATCTGGAAAGTCAGGAGTATAATTTTTCTCTCTTCCAGAGCAGTGTCCCAACTCTCAAAAGATGACATGTCAAACATACATCTTGTTCTGAGGCATCCTGCTTTAAGATTGTTTTTTTTTCTTTTAATTCCTTTATCATGCAAGTGTTTCAAAGTCTCTATGATGAGAGCTAGAAATTGGGAGCTTCACTGCAGATCTTGCCAGAAGGACATTATTTCTGGGACTGAGGTGTGCAGCTGAGGAAGAGGGTGCTGTCCTGTCGAGGGGCAGGGAATTCAGAGCTCCATTGCTTCATTCCCTCTCACTAGTCAGTCTGTGCTGCACTTATGGGACCTGGCTGGAGATAACACAGTCACTGTAGCTTCTCAGTAGCAAACTATTGAGTAGTGGGCTGAAAGCTTCATGGGAAGAGAACTTGTCACTGGCAATTAGGCACTTCCTTTTCTAAAGAGCAGACGTTGTTATTCACTCCTTGTTTTACACCTGTGCCCAGGAATTCAAAGCTTGACTCTGTTTTTCTTCCTTGTAGGTATAGAACGGGATGCAGTTAGTACTTTTACCAAATATATCTCTCCAGATGCTGCTAAACCAATACCTATTACAGAAGCAATGAGAAATGACATAGTTGGTAAGAACGTGTGCTCCCTCCTCATTTCAGAGCTTCCTCCTTCCCCATAGAAATACATCTTTAATACCACACACACTGATTTCTTTTTATTTTTGAGTTTTAAATTCAGTTGTAAGAAGATAGTAGATCACATTACAAGTGTCAGTGGATCTGACCTTTCAGTAGTGCTGTGCAATATCCCCAGAAGAACTTTTAGAGACTTTGCCTAAATTAGTGAAAGAATTCCTGGTGGTTATGGGGGGAATCCGGATTCGAGTCTCAGTCAAACATTTAGCAGCAATATTGTCATTCAGCTGCCTGCAGGACTTTAAAAGCTCTTTTTGCACAGTCAGAACCAGCTGATTCTAGTGGATTTGAAGTGCAATTTTCCATTAACTAGTCACCACTCATGTCTTTCAGCTCAGTCAGCCAAATGCATGTTAAAATTAACCTGGTCTTTCTCTGCAGCAAAGATTTGTGGGGAAGATGGACAAGTGGATCCGAATTGTTTTGTTACAGCACAGTCAATAGTGTTTCATGCAATGGAACAAGAGTAAGTTGCTTGAACAGTTTGTCTTGTGTCTGTTGTCCCTTTGCAAAAGGGGGTTCTGTTAAATACATTTATGGAGGTTTAACCATATAGTCACTTTCTTGTGCAGTCTTCTGTGGGAAACTGCTCAGATCTCTCCCTCCACATCCATTCTTGTGCTGACTGGCTGAAGTTGTATGTCCACGCTGTTATTACATTCTTCATCTCTCTTGTATCATTTGTAAACCTGCACTGTGTCTTGTTTGTTTTGCCTTTAGCCAACTAAAAGCATTAAGAATTCTGGGGCAAGAACAAATTGATAAGGTGCCTTGAATGCTTTTGACTCTTAATAACTAATTGTTATTCTACCTGTGTGCAGGCACTTTAGTGAATTTTTGCGAAGTCATCATTTCTGTAAATATCAGATTGAGGTGCTGACTAGTGGGACTGTTTATCTGGCTGACATACTTTTCTGTGAATCAGCCCTGTTCTATTTCTCTGAGGTGAGTGTTAGGTTTTGGGTTTATTTTTTTTTCTTTCTATTCCTTTCTATCAAATGGAAAAAAAACTATCCATCCCCTGCTGGCTCTAATAAAGACACCTCAAATATAACTAAAAAGATGAAGTGTATCTTTTTTCTGGGAGAAAATGCATTAAACTGTTTCCTGCCCATGTGTAAAACTACTTCAGATGTTCAGACCTGTACACTGTACTGTAGAGTGAGTATTTGTACGTATCTTCTCAAGTTCAGTGAGTGTTTTTAAGTGTCTCTCTGCTTTGTAGAAGCTTTGACATAGTCACCTGAATCTTGCTGAATGAAGTAGTGACTTTGAAAGCCTTAAGCTTTCTTACAGATGACAAATAATTCACTAGCTTTACATGGAGAGGATGCCAGGTTGGAATGTGGTAGGTTAAATGTGTGATTTTACAGTTGTGGGGTCGTGTACCTGTAGGGAATCATCTGTTAGTAGTAAAATACTTGTCCTGATAGTCTGACAGGCCAGTGGAGTTTGAAACAACAAGCTGGGAGGCTGAGACAATGTGCTGAGTTCAGTGTAAACTAAGCACAGAGTGAAAATAGCATTTCCTCTCTTTAGTATGATAGAAATAAATTGTTATTTAGAAACTAAATGTGAAAATCAGTATAGAAAAGAAATGTCACAAGTTCCTTTTTTTTTTTTAACAAGCTAAATCTATCTGCAACACTGTATCTGAAAATTCAGAATATTTATAAGCCCTGGTGACAATTTTACATCATTAATATATGAACTATGTTTCTTGTTTTAAATGGGAAGGAGCAGGTTTGTCTGTACTTATTAAAAGTTTCTTGCTAAAACTTCTTTAATTTCTCCTCTTTTTTTAATTTCCCTTCCAGTACATGGAGAAAGAAGATGCCGTTAACGTATTGCAGTTCTGGCTGGCAGCAGATAACTTCCAGTCTCAACTTGCTGCCAAAAAAGGCCAGTATGATGGGCAAGAAGCACAGAACGATGCCATGATTTTATATGACAAGTGAGGGAGTTCAACAATTACTTCTTTCTGAAGCTCTGATTTTGTGCTCGTACTTCTGTGTCGCACGGTGTGAAAGGAACTTCTCATTCCCACACCATAACTCTGCAGCCTTGCACCGTTGTGCTGAAATGCATTTTATTAAGACAACCTTCGATGTGTAGGCACATAAGAACTTCTAAAATTGTTCTTTATACATGAGAAAATACTCATAAGGACTCCATTCTTAAAAAAAATTCACAAGTTTCAGGACTTGATTGCTTGAGTTAATGTTTGGTTGTGAAATATCAAAGCCAGTTGGTTGCTATTTGAAAATAAAGGATTTAAACCTGATAGCAGATGCATCACTGCAGAAAAACCTTAAGGTTCAGATCCTGTTCTCCATTTAAAGCAGGCTCTAGGAGCTGTTATCACACATTGTAAAAACCAAACAGTGCTTGTTCTTAGTATTTCAAAATCTTTCCCCTTTTTTTTAAGGAGGCAACCAGATCCCTCTTAATATCAGACTTTCCTGTCATTCTCAAGAGTGGAAGTTTTTTCCTTTATTTTATGCTTCACCTTTGCAGTAATGCAACTGCAAGACAGACATCAAAACAGCCTCCAGAAAAAGCTTGTTTTGAAGATTAAGTGTGAGACTCGTTGCCACAAGCTTGTTGAGTTATTACCCAAGTAGGAAATAATAACTGGAGAGGAAGCAAAACAATTCACGGTGACTTCCATAGAATCATAGAATAGTTTGATTGGAGAAGACCATTAAGATCATCTAGTTCAACCCTAAATCTAGCAGTGGTTTTGTCAGAAATCCCTCTGCTCCATCCATAAACTGTTTTCAGTGGTGTGATGAGCAGAGCAAGTGCTGCTCCCGAGTTCTGGGTGTTTCCTGTTTCCCTGCTACAAGGCTGTGTGTGTGAGATTCTCCCCATCACTGGTCACACGATGCTCTGGTTTTTATCTGTATTTCCAGGGCAAGGCTTTATCCAAAAATGTTTCTCTGAACTGGGGACTTTCTTCCCTGTGCTTAGTGAGGCTCAGTTGTACAAATGTTTTTGAAGCCAGCACCATCTAGTGACTGCAGCATGATTCGTGGTCTTTGGAAAGGGTGGGATCTCACCACCTGCGGAGTTTTGCAAATCCCTTTGTGTTGTCTTCTTCCCCTGTCCGCTGCTGCAGGTACTTCTCCCTTCAAGCCACGCATCCTCTTGGGTTCGATGACTCGGTGAGGTTAGAGATTGAATCCAACATCTGCAGGGAAGGTGGTCCTCTCCCAAACTGTTTCACTACTCCCTTACGCCAGGCGTGGACTACCATGGAGACGGTGAGATGCCTTCTTCAGGACTGTTTGACAGTTAGTAAAGATGATGTGGAGATTCTGCAGCGTGGCAGGTGTCCTCTTCAGCATCTCTGATTTGTCCTGTTCTTTTACTGACTTTGTGTTTACCTGGATAATAGAACAGCTTGAGTAAAATTCGCTAGACTCTTTTCTCAGTCTAATTTGAGAAGATACCACCCACTGGCTTCTGTTAATTCTCTGTGACATGTTTGTCTTGGTTATTACTGCATTTTAATGGCAGTTACAGAATTTCCTCCCATGTGAATTGCTATCAACAGCTTATTAGATATCTTCAGGAAATTTTCCTTCCTCCTAGTAGCAGTTGTTTGCAAGTCTAATACCAGTGGTGTAGCTAATGGTGTAACTCTGGGATACCTGGTTACTAGAGATTAATGATTTGATTCAGGAGCTGCTGGTGATTTTTGAACAGTGCAGCAAAATAGCTGTAAGCCTGTTGGGTTGCCAGGCCTTTCTAGAGGGGGGAAGAAAAAAATCTCAACTTCAGTTCCAGTTATGGAAGGATTTGGTTAATACATAGTTATTTTTGGTCATTTTGCAGCAGGATTCAAATTTAAAGCAATACAGTCACTGATCCAGAATAATTCCACGTGTGGACACTTGTACTTGTGTATCACCTACACAAGGACTGAGATGTTTGTGTGTCCCTCCTGTTCTGCACACGATCTACAGGCATTGTGCAGACCAGCTTTGATTAAAGAGGACTCTTTCTTCTGTCTCTCAGGTTTTTTTACCTGGTTTCTTGTCCAGCAACCTTTACTACAAATACTTGAATGATCTCATCCATTCAGTACGAGGAGATGAATTTCCAGGAGGGAATATTGCACTGAGTATTCATGGCCCCAGTAACTCTCCTGATAACGATTCCATAGGGGGCCCGGATGGCTCTGCCTCCCAGGTATGAGTTTGATGGTTTGATTCTGTTCTGGGAAATGCTGCAGTCACTTTTCTGTATCAATATCAGAGATCCTGCACTGTAAGGAAACATTCTTTGATTTGAAGTTTCCCATTCCACTTTAACATTAAAGCCTGTGTTGTATTAGGACGTGTTTCGTTTACCTGCTGCTAAGTTCAAAGGAACAGTGTGGACATGGAAGAGTAGCCATCACATTTGTTGTACCTGAAGTCTTGTACTGCTTGTAGTTCTTTGCTTCAAAGTTAAGTTTTTATGAAGCTGTTAATATTCACTAAAGACTATTTCATAGTGCACTAACATTTAATTAAACTTTTTATTAGAAATAATATTTTTTTATCAATGCCATAGTTATAATTTTTAGGCAAGAACTGACACTTGTGAAAACATTAGCTAGTGTTAGCTAGTTTCTCAGCAGACTTTTCCCTCCTACCATCCTCAAGCTGGTTAATGGTGCTGGTCTGACCCCTGACCTTTCCAAAGAGAGCTCTGACACTTATTACCACTGAGATGCTCTGAGCTGGGGAGTGATACCTGCATTTTGTTTGCACGAATGTAGTTTGATGTAAAGCTGGGCATTAAAAAAGTCTATTGCTGGGTAAGGTGTTCTAATTAATCATTGAGCATGATTAGAGCTAGAGAAGTGTGGAAAGTGGCTGCTTCTTTGCTGTACTGCCTAGAAACAAGGACTGACCTCCTTTAGCTCTGCTCCCCTTCCAAAGTCATTGAGAAGTGTCCACTGTGTGTTTGCTTTGCACGGTGCCCTGGTTGTGGGCCAGCATCTCTCTCTTTTTTTTCTTTTTAATTGCTTTTTGTGATGCTGCTTTCCCAGAGCTGTGTTCCTGTGCAGGCCCAGCTCAGAGACCGGCAGTGGAGCTCGCTCAGCTACACTCTGAAACCATCCCAGTAGTGTCAGAGATTTGTTTTTAACCAAGAGTTATGTGTTCCAAAAATTCTAGCTTTGCTTAATTCAGATGTGAAAGAGAGGATAAGCAGATCCTGCCTTGTCTGTAACCAGGTCAGCTTGCAAACTGCAAGCCCAGCTGGGAGCAGAGGAGCTGAGCTAGAGCTGCTGTTGCTGAATTGCTTTTATTGAACGCTGCAGTGCTACCGTGGGTTTTACATCCAGTATTAGACCAACAGTATTGACACATACTGTGCTTCAAGCAACTTGGAAGCCAAACTACCTGCTCATAACATTTTTTAAACCTTGTAATTTGCAAGGAAGGAATATTCCCACTTATTTACAAAGTGGGGAATAAAATCCTGTGTTCTGACTATCTTGAAATATCCTATTGCCTGATAGCCTGAGCAGGAGGAACTACTGGTAACTGGCTTGCTTGGATGATGTAGGAATGCAGTGCTGTGTTTTGTGGTGTGCATTCCTTTTTCCTGCTTCTCTGAATAGCAGAGTCTCTGGGTCTCTGCATAATGTTGCATAAAGAACAGTGCTTACGCAGAGCAGCGGGGAAGGAGCTCGCAAGGCAGCGCCCATGAAAGTTTCTGTTCTGTGTTAAGGTGCTAATAGATTGCTGTGCATTTGTGCTCTCCCTGCTGTTGGCTCTCATGTTTCCTTGGATTTTTCATAATCTTATCTAAATACTCCAAGCCAAAAAGATAAATGTTTGTTCTCTGTGTATGGGGGAAGCGCAGTGTGTTTGGGAATCGCTTACCAGGCGCAGGAGAGGGACTAGTGAAGCTGCTGCAGCTTTTGAGGGAGTTCAGTGTTAGGTCCTCACAGACAAATAATTTGCACACACACACAGATCTGTTCAGCTGATAACGCTCAGACAGCAGCACTTACACACGTGTGCTGACCTGTACATTGTGGCTTTGGCTCTGTTCATGTAACTTTATCATCCTCTGTTTAAAAACAATGTCATACTGGGTGAGGAATTTGTCGCTGTGTAGATGCTCTCTAATTCCTTTATGCTTGCTTAGAGGCTGTGTGGAGGTTTATCTACGTGTAAAAGCACTGAAATAGCAGTTTTTTTAAGAAGCTCTTAGTTGTCTGCATTGGGCACTAATACTTAGAATTTTTATTTGTAGTCCAATGTCAAAAAGGCTAATGTTAAAATCCTGAAAAATTTTGATGAAGCAATAATTGTAGATGCTGCAAGTCTGGATCCAGAATCTTTATATCAACGAACATATGCAGGGTAAGGCTCATTCAGTGTATCTCATTCTTTCTAGTTGTCTGTTTCACCTCTGTTTCATTTTTGCTGTGTCCTTCTGCATTCAGAGTTCACATAAATGCAAGATGTTGCAATCTTAGTATGTGTCTTAATATTTGGAAGTAAATTAATTTCAATAGTGTGATTTAACACCAGTGTCATAGTGAATGTTTCTCTGACCAGAGTGGCAGCCCTAAAAATATTTTCAATTGGTTATTTTCTTTCTCCTAGTTATTATTCCTCTGACTCCAAAATACAGCATAGTTGTTCCTGTTTGAGGTTGGAGCAGAAAAGAAAAAGCTTAAGAGCCTTTGATATTGTAACGTGCAACTTTGATTTCTCCCTACCCCCGTGGTGGAGAAGGGCTTACACTTCATTTCTGGAGCAGATTGCACAGCTATTCTTCTGTTTCTTAAGTTGCTCTTTGTGATAAAGCTCTTCTGTTCTGTGGATCTCAGACAGAAATTCTTTGTTTCTATAGCTACCTTGCTTTTCTGTTGCATACCAGGCTTCTGTCCTTTTAGGCCCTGTTAACTCTGTTCTCCCGAGTGACGTGGTTTTGTGATAGCGTAGAGCACTTGCTAGCACAGCCTGTTGATTTTACACGATTGAGTCATTCAAGCATTTGCCTACTTCTAGTTTCTAGAAGAATTTTTAGGATACACTTCAAATTCAGGTACATGAGAAGAGGGGGGGATTTGTATCAGTTTTAGGTGGAAAAGGTGGTCATTGGTAAAAGGCCAGTGTTCTAACACTAGAGTCTTTATTGTGGTGGCTTTTTTGTTTTCCTGATTGGTGACTTTCCATAGTGCTCAAGTCCTTAGTAACCTTGTGGTTCTTTTACTCCTTCTCTCCTCAGGAGGATGACGTTTGGACGAGTCAGTGACCTGGGACAGTTTATCAGAGAATCTGAACCAGAGCCTGATGTCAAAAAATCAAAAGGTTTGTTTTCCTCTTTCTCTCCATTTTGTAAACATCTGCAGAACTGCTCCCTCCTTACTGCAGTCAAGATAAGCACGATTCTTGACTCTTTCCAAATCTGTTTTAAGCCAAATAGAGATGCTTAGGGGATCGTCCTGTGCTGAGGCAAACCCCATCTCTGGCCCAATTTCCAAGCCAAATTCTGCTTTTCTGGTCCAGCTGGACCCCTGGGAGGATGAGCAGCCTGTGGGAGTTGGAGCTGTCGATGGAACCTGGCAGCAATGAAAGCTGCTGGCAGCTGAGCTGATGATCAAACCTTCAAAGATTTGGTCTCAACATGAAAAAGAACTTCAGCTCTCCACATGCTTCCCACCCAGTTTGGGATCTGCTGTTACTGCTGCTTTTCAGCTCTGGTGAAGAGGAATGATTCGGGCTCAGTGTCTAATGAACCACAGCTCCACGTAATCCCTTGTCTTTGGTGCCACTCTCCTGTGTTCTCCAACGCCAGCAGTGAAACCCTTCAGGAGGGTGGAAGGAATGAGCTTTTGGAGAGGTGTTCCACAGAGTTTCTAACATACCTCACTTGCTGTTTTTTATCTCAACTAGGGTCCATGTTTTCACAAGCAATGAAGAAATGGGTTCAAGGAAACACAGATGAGGTGTGTCCTCTTTTCTGCTGTCCTTGTGACTAATTTTACAGTGTAGATTAGGGAAATATTGAAGTTCTTAGTACTGGCTGTTTCTCTGAGGGTCTTTCTGATGCACCAGCAAGAACTGTCAGACTCTGTGTGTGAAATGTAATTTGATTGCCTGCTTGTGTGAAACGAGCTTGATTTTTGCCAGTGCTTGCTGGTTTAACTAATACAGTGGTTAACTGTGTGCTTGCAGTCAAGGTTTTTATTATGGTGTTGTAAGATAAATCCACAATTAGGAGTGGAGATGCTGTTGTTCTTTGGTTTTTACTGTGAAATGACCCCTGTACATGGACTACAGGCTGCACTTTTTCCCCTCAGAGAGGCTTGGCCAGGTCCCCAACAGATAAGTCTAAAAACTTCAGTAATGGTCTTGGGAATTGCATCAAACCATAAATATTCACGATAATTGAAGGTGACACTGTACTTGGAAACCAGGTGCATTTCCATCAAGGGAGGGTAGGTTTACTACAAGTCACTGAGTTGTGAAGGTTAACCACATCTCCAAGGTTCAGCTTGTGAATTATGCTGAGGGGACTGTATTTCTATTTTAAGAACTTGAAGCTATATCTGTATTTTGGGATGTTTTTTTCTATGGCAGGCTCAAGAAGAGATGGCTTGGAGGATAGCAAAGATGATAGTCAATGACGTGATGCAGCAGGCGCAATGTGACCAGCCGTCGGAGAAGGTTACCAAGGTGAGGGGGCGGAAAGGCTGCCGGTCTTTATCTGAGTTAAGGCAGCCTGTGGGAGGAGCAGAGTTCTTGCTGCCTTCCTAGTGCATCTGAAACCCACGCTGGTAAATGTTCAAGCTAGCATAGCGTGATAGGAAGAAGCAAAGGTTGGAAGTGTTGCAGCCTACGTGTGGTGGAGGAATTTCTTGACAAGCGTCTGTAGCGGTTCTCCTGCGCGAGCGTGGAAATGGTCTTTGTTCATTTTGAGTCTTTACCCTTAAAAGGGTGATTTGTGTTGCAGGATCAATGCTGTAATTCCTTGTTTGAGTTCCCACGTGCTGTTTCACGTTAATGAACGCTGGTGTATTTGCCTAAAAGTGTCAATAAGACTCAAGAGCTGGGAAGTTGCCTTGTTGGCCGCGCTGATTGACACAGTGCGGTGTCTGCAGCCTCTAGAAGAAGGCACAGGAGCCCTGTCCGTAGGCGAGTGCTTTAGTGCTGTATGTTGTTGGTCAGTGACTTTGTTGTTGTACAAATCCACATGTTCTCTGTTTAAAAAAAAACAAACAAAAAAAAACCCCAAAACCAACCAAACAAACCAAAAAACCCACAAAACCCCAACCAGTTCTGACGCAACAGTTGGATTTTGTGAAATAACGACGACAGCAGTTTATCAAGTTAATATCTGGTCCTTCTGGCTTTGAGAGGTCTGAGTTTTTAAAGATTAACTTGCACTGTTTTTAATTATTGAAGGTAAACATGTGCCAAAGCCCAGTTCTTAGACCCAAACGGATGGATCCATAGTTTGACTCCGTGACTTCTCTTTTTCATAGAGCAGTTATATTTAAATGACTTGTATAATGATTTCACTGAAGAGCTTGGCTGCAAATGCTATAATTCCAGTCTGGCTAGATGAAAAGGTCACTCAGCACAGTATTTAGAAATATCAAGTGGGTGCAGATGCTCTGGATTCAATTAAGCAAGTATGGTTACAGTCATCAGAAGGTTGAGCGTGTTCTGGGACTAGTGTTTGTTTTTCTCTCTCCCAAACTCAGGAGAATACCTGACTTCAACATTTTTAACACAAAATGTCTTTCTCTTGAGCGATTGCCTTGTATGTTTTAGGGTAAAATGAACTCTAACCCTGTTCTTCCTTTTCCAGCTATGATTTTAGAAACACCAGAACAGGAAATCTGGTTTTCCGCTTCGAGAATGAGCGAACTGTCCCTTCTGGTGGGTTCTTTAACACAGCCAATAAAAACAAAGCACTGTTAACTCCAACCACCAACATCTCCCTCGTTTGTAAGGAAGAATTAAAAAGAAGAAGCAATTCTGTACCTCCACTGTAGAGCCTGAAGGGACACTTTTTCCTGTTGTATGTGGCATTCACAATAATGATGGTTTTTAAAGAGATGAAGACACAGTTGACGAATGTGTCACTGAGAAACTGTGATCAGCTTCACAAATACTTGACCCTGTCTCAAAAAGACTTTTTAGCAAAATATCTGGAATGGGACACAAGCCACAACAAAGAGAAAGAGAGGAAGGTTTTGCTGTAGTTTCTAGTTCTACTACTTGTAATTTTTAAACACATAATTGGGAAGGCTGCGGGGCGCGTCGCCGCCGTGGCCACTGGGGAGGTGACCCTGAAACGGTGAATTCATTGGCAGTGAAATGACCTGAACAAGTTCTAAGTTTTCCTTTTCCTTAATTGAAATAGATGAGTATTCAACTGTAAGATAAACTGTATTTTCCTTCATAACTACATTAACTTCCAAGGCAGCGTAGAGTGAGCAGGAGCGAAGCCTGGACAGTGGAACTCTTCCACCTGCACACACGATCCTCTGCTTCCACCACAGAGCAGACTCGAAAGCCCATCTGGCACTTGTGCTCCTGAGCCCCAGCTCTGAATGCAGCCCACCTTCTGGGGAGATCCTACCCTCTAGACCACTCCATTTTCTTTCCCCTCCATCCCACAAGCAAGGAAAAAAGTAATTGCTGCCATTCTCCATAGCTTGTTGTCCTCCAGCCAACCTCCTACCTAATTCCAGATGTTTGGTTTACAAAGAAAAATAATTTTTAACGACCTCTGGCCTTCTCCCTGACATTGTCACCACTTGCAGAACCTTAGTTTAAGTAAAAAAGCCACCGTGTTGCACAGCACCTCTGGGTTGGGTTTGGTTTGGTTTTTTTCATTCCAGTGAGTTGATTTTGCAGAGGATCAGAAGTTCTCAGCGCGTCACCGTTACGTTATCGCTGCATTTTTAGGATGCAACCCTTCTGGTTTGGGATTTTTATTTTACTCTTATGAATGCTTTTTTGTTTTTTTTCCCCTCAAACTTGTGCAAAAAAAATCATCACTTTGCAAAGAACTCGAATCATCTCCAATGTTCAGAATCTCTTGATTGACTAGCAAGTGTTATTCTGTTGCAATATTTGATTGTATAGAGACACACTATTGTCTATAAAAAGCAAAAAAGGCTGTGTATAGGTTTTTTGGTACTATGTACCACCTCTTATTTTCTCTCATGCCCAAGTATTCATGTACTTAAAACATACTCTATTTAATTGTGTTTTGATTTAAAATATATAAATATTAAAATTTGTGTCTGTTCTCTGTTTTGATGGGATTTAACTTGACACGTTTGGGTTTTTTTAAATGTGAGTCTTGGGGGTTTATAAAAGAAACAAACCACTGAACAATTTGTCCTTGGTGCATTTACACACATTTCCTAATCTTTAATGGCTGATGTTAATGGTGCTGTGGTGAAATGAGAATAATTTCTATCTAAATACTAAATGAGAAAGTGTTTTAATCACAGGCTGGGAAACAGGTAGAAGGGGCAGGGCTTGGTCCTGTACCACAGCATTGAACTACACACACACCCTGGAATCCTCTTCTGCGTAGGGAAGCGAATCCCTCACCCCTCCTGTGTGTGACACTGATGTTTCCACCTTGGCAGGATCCAAACTAACCAGCTGGGTGCGTTTGGGGATTACAGGCCAGAGGTTTGGGTGGAAATGCTGCCCAGGGCTCCCTCTTGTTCAGCTGCTGCGCTGACCGAGTGCGAGAGGCTCAGCTTATCTCAAGTCAGCTCAGTGGCAAACACCTGTAGTGCTGCAGCTCCTGGAGGCTGATAAGAGAAACATTCCTGGAAAAAAAGAAGGGAGAAATCCTTGCCAGGGCTCCTCCTTGTTCTCTGGGCCTCTCCCAGCTCTGGGAGGGGAAGGCAGCGGGCAGGGGGCACTTGCTGGTTGCTGGGGACAGCTTCTCAAAGCTGTTTTGCTTGGAACAGCGGCCAAGGGGTAAATCCAGGCTTGGTTGTTGATTTAGACCCACTTGCTGGTTTTTCCTCTTCTCTCCATAGGTGTTGATTAGATTTGATGGAGTGTTGATCTCCAGGGTTATGGATTTCTGATGCTCACTGTGGTTGTTAATGGTTTGTACTGGAGGGGATGGGTGCTGTTGAATTTCTCGCTGTGTTCTGGGTTTGCGTGGCAGATTCGAGTCTCTCAGGACGTTATATTTCTGTGTCCTGCCCAGCCCCAGGAGCCAGTGTTTGTCTGGTGAATAAAGCACCTTTGACTGCAGCCCCAGCCCTTCTCCCTTCA
>NW_010300956.1:0-42088 GCF_000700745.2 Antrostomus carolinensis | reverse complement strand
TTAGAGGCCACCCTGGCAGTGCGGCCCGGGACCACCATTGCTGCCCCAAGGAGCCACCGTAGCGCTCTGGGAAAAGGCCACATTGTCCTGTTTCCGTTACCGATAAAAAAAAATGTGCTTTGTTGTTAAAGCTGTGTCTGACTGAACTTCAGAGTGACACCAGGTTTTTAACTTCTGCTTTCTTTCTGCTTGACTTTTGTGGCCAGGAAAGCATTCTGCATCTCAATGTTTACAAGAGACTCCCAGAGAGAGAAGGGAGAAGGGAAGGTACAGGAAAAAACCAAACCTGCAGACAGCCAATAGAGTTATCCTAAAATTTACACTGAAATTATGGATGACGGAAGTTTCACTTCTCGGCTTATGCAAGTCCTTCCCTCATGAGAGATCCTCCACTGGACCCATCCTACCTAGACCCCTGCCCTCACTCTCCTGGGGGCTGGCAAACCAGTGGAAGCAGAGGAGAGACCATGTCGTGCCCTTACCTGCCAGCGCTGACGAATACGGCTTGTGCTAGGCAGCTGAACCAACAACTAAATGAAATTCTTCCTCCTATGAGCACACTTTTCTAGTTGATCATTTTCCTCCCAGCTCTTTCAAGGAGAGGGAGGAGATGCTCTCTCAGTGTCACAGCAAGCTGTGCAGTGCTCAGACCCAATGTCATCAGCCCTCTCAGCTCGCTTCACTGCTGCGGTAGCTGTGGCTTTAACATGGGTGCTGCCGGCAGCCACAGCTCTAGTGAAATGCTGGAGATTTTGGAGATCATTTGCAACTTCTTGGTATGCCACTGAAGCCTGGACAGAAGCCAAAGAAGAAGACAGGAAGGGCCCACAGGAAATGGAGGAGGGGCTGGAGTATGGCTGCAGATAAGCAGGATACAATTTCCCTACCCGCAACTTTAGACACCCCAAGGTTTCTGAGACTGCAGAGAGCTGCCAGACAGCGTAGGGCCTCAGGAGACCAGTCCCTGCAGGAGTGGCAGCTGGAGAGCAGAGAGGGCACCTACGGATGTACTGGAGACCTGCAGTGCTAGAGATGGGAGTGGAGAACAGGAGACAGTTAATTCAGAGAGCCAGCCGAGAGGTGAGGAAAAAAGCATGAGGAGGTGCTGTGATTCTCTTCTAGTGAGGTACAGCTCCGAGATCTTCTGTTTTCTCTCTTTAGAATCTCTCCATACTGCTGCCTTCCAAAGTGACAGGTGAAAACTGGGTGCTACTCCATGCTACCAAAGGCAGATTTGCTGTGACTGAACAGAGCAGCGTTACCCTCTCAGGTGCTGCATGAGGGATCTGAGAGACAGCACTCACCTGCTTAGCAAGAGCATTACATGAAGTGCTACCTACCTACAGCTTTTGACTATGATGTTTTATTAACAGCATTCTCCCTGGCTGGCCAGGTCTCCCCTGTGCATTACTCTGTGCTTGTCACCCACCTCAGCTGTGTGCGTCGGTCTCTTGATGACAGCTGGTGGATCACTCAGTACTTCTGGACATCTTCCTTGGGTTGCACTAAGCTCCAGCATCGTTTCTTCCAAGTGATTTCTGTAAAGGGAACAGCACAAGCAGCCTCCACTGGACATGCATAACCAGGAGACCCCTCCACCTCTGCCCAGCACTGCCCACCTGCCAGCCGGGGTAACTAACCCCAGATCCGTCCAGATTCCCATCAGCTTGTCACCTGTGCATAGACTAGTGTGAAGGGGACTGAGCTGAGTGGGGATGGAGCAGGAAGGTGCCCACCATGCACAGCAGGTGCTGGGCAGACTGCAGTGGTTGTGAAAGCACAGCCTGCCCTGGGCTCAGGGCTGGGTAACAGGAGTCACCTCCCTGCAAGAAACACAGGCAGCGCAAAGAAAGGCAGCTCACAGGTCAACATGCCAAGGGGCCAGTGGCAGCACAGCTACATCAAAGGCCTTTGCTCTGAGCAACCCATCCTGCTAGCACAAGATGCAAGAAATCAGGCCTCAAGGTGCTGATTTAAACCAGCTGAATATACCTGGTGCATCTTCAATCCAGACAATATTAATTGGGTTTAACTTGCTCTTTATATTGATGGAAACAAGCTAAACAGGTAGAAATCTCTCTAGCTGATGCAAGTGCATCCACATCAGGGTTTGTACCAGTTAACTGTAGAGATCTGAAGGTGTGCTGCAGCATGAGCCTCTCCTGTGGACCTTCCAGTCATTTAGACACCTTGTCTCAAGGGCTTTCTGGGCATCATGAGCGTACACACTCACCCTCCAGAGCGGGAAGGTTTTTCTTTTGTAGAGCTCTATTCAGATTTACATGCATTGCTTGCAGAAGTACATGTATCTCCCTGTATTAGTGGCTTCATCTCACACTACTTCCTTTTTTAGCAGCAGTGAAAATCAATAAAAGATGTCCATATGATGTGATTAAATATAATAATGATATATAATTACTGAATGACCCAGTTCCCACTTACTGAGCCTTAGTAATATAGGAGATACTCAAAAAACCATCTGGACAAAATCCTGGTTCATGTGCTCTAGGAGTCCCTGCTCGAGTGGGGTGGCTGGACTAGATGACCTTCAGAGCTCCCTTCCAACCTCAACCATTCTGTGAGTGTCCACAGAGTTAGTGGACAATTGTTTTGTCCCTTGCATTTGCCAGGGCAGTGTAACTGTCTCCACCTGCCTTGACCACTTGCTGAGGTTTGCCTCCTGGATCTGCTCCTGTATACACTGAGAAATGTTCTGCTGGTTCAACTAGATTCTTTTCCCAGTGCTTTGGAAATAATCTGCTGTTGTCCAGCTTGACCTCAGAGTTGTTTTCTCAGACAGTGCCTTCCTTTTTCTCCTTCCAGAAAGCTTTGCTGCTCGGTGAAGGTCTTCCATTTTTACTTCCCCCCCCCCGCCCCCACTCCCCGACTGGTCACTGAGACTCCAAGTCTTCCTGCAATTCAGTGATCTGAAAATCCAGGTCACTGTTTCTGTCAGAGCCGCTTCCTCCTCCACCTTCCCCGAGCTGCTCGTGGCTCTTCTTCCTTCCTGGGCAGACCTCTGTGCTCCTTGGGCTGCGCCTACAGATGCAGTAGCTCCCTCCTGTTCTGTACACCCTGTCTCCAGCTCCCGTCATGGTTTTCCTCCCCGAATTACAGACAACAGTCATGACCTGAGGTTCAATCATACAATTCCTGCCAGGAATTTTTCTTTGCTGCCTGCAGTTCATAAGATGCTCTTGCTCGTGGTTCCCCGGCCCTCCAGGGAGGCTGCCTGAGAAGTGTGAGCCATGGGGGGCCCATGGGGCAGCAGGGCAGGACCCGCCAAGCAGAACCCATCCCACCACCCCAGCCAGGGAGCAGGGCAGGCCAGGAGGAACCAGGTACCTTCTTTGGGGTGGAGCTGGGCCAGGACACCAGCCTGCAGGTGGGCTATCACTGTGACCATAAGTGTAGGCTTCATAGACTGGTGGGACCACCCCCCATCCTGCATCCTCCACCATGGCAGGAGGTCTTCAGCAGCCTCGACACCCTTCCTTTTTTTTAAAGAAACACCAGCCACTGAAGAGTTCCATGCGTGGATGGGAAAAACCATCAAACATAGTAATTCACATACATTGTACGTGACGAACCAAGACTTCACGTCCTCCCTTCTGATGCTTGAGGGTGCACCCAGAGGCCTTGCTGCCCCACCACCTTTCCCAAGAGCTGCACTCCTGCCCAAGTGGCCGAGAAGCTCTGCTCTGGGGGGTCCCCCAGGCCTGGCCTGACCCTGCTGCAAGTGAGTCTACATCCAGGTTTGTCCCCTCCTAGTCCAGGCTCACTGACCTGTAGTGAGGACCGACCACCCAGGGAGGGCTGAGCCAGCTGCTGCCACCAGCCCTGCCAGCATCACAGCACCCACAGCTCTTCTTGCCTTCCTGCCTGTGGCTCCCTGACTGCTCACAAGGCCCACATCTTCCAGCTCAGTAGACCTCTGGCTCCATGCAGGAGCTCACACAGCTGTGACAGCCCATCCTGGCACATCCTTTCTCCAGCTCTGGGCAGTAGCCCAGTCACATGGCATGGAGGAAGCGCTGGAGGGGCTGCCTGCTCCCAAGCCTGCAGCTTTTGGGTGCTTTGCTGGTCCCCAACATGCTGTTCCTCAAGGTCAGGTTCCCCTCACCCCACGACAGTTCCAAGTGTTTTCAGCAGTCCTCCTTTTGGTGGTGCTCATGGGAGAACCTTGCAACCTTCTGCCAGCACAGCAGCAGTGTCCCAGCACAGCATCTATACTGCACCGGGGCAGCTGCTGGCTGTTGTAGATGAGCCTTCACATTTTTAATCTCCCCACATTTCCAAAGGAAGGCAGAACCTGGAGGAGTCTGCTCCACATGCTGAGATTCCCATTAATAATTACTCAGTCTGTCAGTCAGGTTTGTGCAGCTTTTTTACCTACAGGATATTTCTGTGTCTTTCTTACTTCTCTCCGGTTTTAATGTGATAGCACACACAGGCTGTGCTGTGAACAAGTGAAATTGCATGTTCAAACTTTGATAGAAACCACTGACATAGTCTATATTTTATGATTCAAAGGTATTTATAACCCCCCAGGAGGCTTTCAAAGT
Organism: Antrostomus carolinensis; assembly: GCF_000700745.2. Taxonomy (NCBI): domain Eukaryota; kingdom Metazoa; phylum Chordata; class Aves; order Caprimulgiformes; family Caprimulgidae; genus Antrostomus; species Antrostomus carolinensis. The sequence goes on along the minus strand of NW_010300956.1, from coordinate 37,523 downwards.
GCATACATATGTACATACATTCTCCTTTTTCTTTGATTTAATATTTTGCCTGCTTTTCAGAGAAAGTAGCTGCTCATCACACATCTGAACCATCATCATCTTTAAAGAACTGGAAACCTGGAAATATTTGCATTTCCGTTTCATTTTTTCTACTTGCCTGTTTTTCAAGTTACATTCCAAGGAGTCTGTTTTAAATTCTGTTTTCTATTCTTTAAAGACTCCTGGACATCTCTCTTCTGTTCCCACTGTGTTATCTGTATCCCCTTATTGATGCATAGGGTCCAAGTCTGTCTGTCTCTCTTGATAGCCAAAAGTCACTGTAAAACAGGTCTGGCCTCTGTTCTTTAATCACATTAATGGCATTTCATCTTTTTTTACAGATGCAGATAACTGCACAGTGCTGGCAATCCTAGTGATGCCTTTTTCCTATGCTTTTGCTACTAAAGATTTGCAGCAGTGCACCTGGAAAAAAAAAAAACAAAAACAAACCAACAAAACACTCCCCACTAGACCTTATTCTCTGGCATTTACAGACAATTCCTAATAGCCTCTTCTTTTTTCTTACATATGTTTCTGCTGGTCATTTTCTGCAAGCAAAAGTAAATTAATCTTCTAGTACCCTGGAAAACTTCATTATAAGGCATTTTCTGTGTTTGCTCTCCTCATAGCTGAGCATCTCAACAGGTCTGAACAAAGTAATTCCCAGAGGCAATGTCCAACAGCAACAGGGCAAAGGGAAAAAAAACAAAACAAAACAAAACAAACCCCAACCCACATCTGACATTTGTAAAGCTCCCATTACTTTCTCATTCCAAAGCTTCCTTCCCAAATCTGGGGCCAACCTATTGCTGTGGAGTTGCACATTGTCCCTGAGCAGCCCTAAGCCAGCCCTGGTGCTGCAGCACTCAGCCACTGCAGGGCTGTGGCCAGGGGGTTCCTGGGCAGCCTTCGCTGTACTGTGAGCAAATCCAGTAGATGGGGTGAGGGGAAGGGTGAGGATGACAATATAGGTCTAAAAATCCCTGTAGCTACCTGGATTCCGGTTCCCAGTATGCAACAGAGCACCTGGTATGGTCTGGGATTGCCTGGGACATGTGGGTCAATAAACATCCCCTTGCTGAGCCCTGGCTGCCTCCGCACTTGCCGTGGTCCCAAGGCAGTCACCACAAATCTGCAGGGAGAGGAGGGAACTGCAGGGCTGTCCTGGACCACATTTATACCACAGGTGTGTCCTGTGGGCTATGGGTCTGGTGGCTTTCCACCCCAGCTCTGGAGGCCAGCTGTTTCCAGGACCTGTAAGCCTTATGCCATGATAGCTCCCATTCCAGGACTCCTGTTTCAGTATGTCAGTCAGGAAGAGTTGCTCAGGAAGGAAGATCCCTTGTGCTCAGCCCTCACTGTCTCCCCACCCAGCAAAGTACTAAACCTCGCTGGCTGAGCTGGGCAAGTGCCCCGGGAAAAGGGACCAAAAAGAAAACAGAAGAGATTTCATTTTGTGGCCAAGGACATCTGCTTATCTCCACAGCCCCTGCAGAACACTGGTTTGTCTTTTTTTCTTCTAAGAAAAATCCAAACACAACACAACAAGAAAAACTTTGCTGTTGCTTTTATAATCAGCAACATGAGAGGAACAATTTGCAATGGCATCACAGTGCAGGGCTGCTGGTAGAATCCCTGATCTAGGACTCCTTTTCAGCCAAATTACTTCAGGAGTCTCTTTACAGCAATTTGGACGGGGATTCTGGGCAGTGTAACCATACCCTGATAGCCTGCAGGTACCTTTTTTTTCCCTATCTGGCCAAACACAAACCTCAGTGGGAGAGAGCAGGATTTCTCCCGGCTGAAGCACTCTCCTCAGTTTGTGCAGAGCTGCAGCGCAGAAGCTGTAACCTTGAGCAGCTTGTGGGCTTTCTGTGTGCTAGATGTTGTCAGCTGGGCTGTGCCTGGCATCCACCTCTCTGGCACCCCTCTGTGGGATGTTCCCAGTCTGTCCCCTGGCTTGAGAGCAGCCTGGGATGGCTACCAGCCAGGGGCAAGAGGTCTGTGTAAGTACAGCTCTCTTAGAAAACTACCCTAAGCATTTAAGTAAGAGATGTCTAGTCTTAAAAAAAACAGATGTGGCTCCCCAGCGCTAGGGAATATTCATGTCACTTGTCTCAAAAACAAAAATAAAAGAGAGGGAAGAAAAAAAACCAAACAAATGAAACAAACAAATGAACAACAAACAAACAAAAGCACCCAACCAACCAAAAAAAAAAAAAAGAAAATAAAAGAAAGGCGGTGGGAACACTGAAACACTCAGCTGCAATATGACATGCCAGGGTCCCCAACACCCCGGTGCCCCAGGGCTGGGGTTGTCTCTGACAAACTGTGGGAGGCATCACAGCCACCTCATAGATCTTCCAGGGAAGGCAGCTGTGGTTTTAATCCTGACATTAACCACCCAAATCTGCAATGAGGCGGAGCGCTCTTTTGGAGCTGTCTCTGTGTCTGTAGTAAGGCCACTCCAAGTGTGTAATTACTCGGACCCAACCGTCCCACAGGAGCCAAGCAGAGGATGGCTGTGGTGAGCTCCTCACAGCCATATCCCTGCTCCAGGGCACATGCAGGTGGTCCTGGGGTGTGCAGGCACCTGGGATGCAGACCTGGGCACTCCCAGGGATCTGAGACATTGCTGGCACCATGCCCTGGGTCCTGGTGGCAGCTCCCATGCCACCATCAGCAAGTCTTATAGGCTTTACCGTTGCATTACTGAGTTTTGCAACTGCTGTGTCTTCCTGCCGGTGTCTGCTCTGCAGGATGCCTTCCTCTGTCTGCTCTGAGCCTACCTACAGCCTTGAGAGGAGCAAGGGAAGCGCCACATGACAATCAGATATTTTTCTCCCGACTCCTTTCCAGTTTCTTGGATCCTCTCTCTGTTTTCAGACTTCCATGTGCTGAAGTAATTTGAAGTCATGTCTAGCTTTTGCTTTGCCACTAACTCCATTATTTCATGGATTTCTTCTCCCATGGAGTTTCTGCAGCTGCTGATGTCTTGCCTGTTAATTTCTCATATATTTCTTTTCAAATCTGAATTGAATTATTGAGCATACGTAATGAGGCACAGTAGGAAGAAAAAAAGCAGATAAAAGCTGACACAGACCAGATGCCTCTTTCAGCCACTGCAGCACCAGTAGAGAGTGTGGGTAAATGTCAGGTGAATGAGACAAACCAGGACAAAGACAAACAACTTGCCAGGATTTGATCATTAGCCACTCACATAGGGGTTTTGAAAATTCCCTGCCCTCAGGGCATCAACATTTCTCTGAGCTTTACAAGTATTGTGCTTTTCAACGAAGACATTGAGAAGAAGCTCATTTGCATTAGAAAAATGTTGAACAGTGTGGGAACCAATGGGTGAAGGAAGACCAGCAGAAAATACCATCCTAAGGAAGCACAGCACATTTACAACAAAAAACCAACAAAAACCAGCCCCAAACCACAATCAGTCTCCCTTTACCTCCTCAGCAGGATACTCCACCCATCTTGGAGACTGCTCATTCTCCGTTATATGCACCTTCGTTAATTCGTGCCTATCAGCACTGCAGCACATGCACACACAAAGCATTCAGTGCCCAGGAGACATTAACTCTCCCCATCAACAGCACCGCAAGCTTATAACTGTATCCCTGTATCCTCCATTTTCTGCTGTGAATTCCTGTAGAAAATCAAGTGGAGGTCCGAGCCTTTATATTCAAGGCAGCTGGCAGCAGGGACTCAGGAGCTGCAGGGAGCAATGCAAGGCTGCGGGTAGGAGCCTGCAAGTGGGAGGGGGGCTCCACACAGAGGGGAAGAGGGTGTCCAGCAGCAGGGATACCCTGCTCCAGAGCAGGATGGAGACCCAGAGCTCATCCTGAGAGCACAGCTACCTTCTCCACAAAGACACTCACCAGGCACGAAGGGTCCATTTGCACAGACTGCACCACACCATGCAGGACGGAGAGCTTGGTACCCAGCTGCAGAGAACCCATTTGAGCACAGCACTGATCCCAGGCTAATGCCCTACACCTGCCACTTTGGCTTTCTGATTTACCCTGCACCAGCACAGCTGGTCCTACGGCTCGCTGCAGTGCGGAGTGAGCAATACCAGAGCCCTCAGCACCTTTGGTGCCAAGCCCCTCATTCTTTAGAGGCCTTACTGTATAGTATACGAGAAGGAAAAGTTATGCACAACACACATGCACGATAGGAACACAGCTCTTCAAATCCTTCTTTTCCCCCTTCTTGCTTCTAAGGCTCAAAGTTCTGTGAACATTTCAAATATATGTAAATATGCAAGTAAATGACTTCATGTCTTTTTCTCCCAGGTCCCATTTTCCCTGAGCTGTGTACTGCAGCGAGCGCTCGATGGGCACAGCTCCCTCAGTGCTGCCCTTGCCCTGCCTGGAGAGGGACCTGGGGCTGCCAAAGGACAAGCGAGCAGTGGCTGCAAAGCAAGCCCCTGTCCTTTGGGTCTTACACCGCAGGGCCACCGGCCTGGGTGGACCTCTCAGGTACCCTCAACTGGGTTTTTCAAATATTACAGAAGGCCTTGGAGAATAAATGTCAAGAGAAACATACCACCCACCCACCCCCCATTCTCTGCATCCTACTCTTCCCAGCCTTGTTCAAAGACACTGTGAAATGGCTGTAGGCTTCTGTGAATGTAAATATTCATCTTTTAATAAAAATGTCTCCTTCCCCAAGTAGAGTTTCAGCATATTTCAGAGCTTCCTCATAGAAACTCCCCCAGTGAAATGCTCTGCTGGCACCAGCTCAGCTGACTATAGTGGAAGGGGATTTGCACTTTTTAAAGACCTCTCCCTTTCTTTTTTTTCTTTGAATCTTTGTTAAAGTGATGTGAAATTATCTTGGAAGAATGGGGGCGTTGCCTTTGCTGACAAAAAATAAAGCATGAAAGATTTGTTCACAGAGTTTTTGGTTTTGTGTTTACTCTTCAATTCTCCAAATTTCCAGTCTCCCCCGATGGTCTCCCAGAGTGAGCAAAGCCTTCAGTTAAAGGCTTGTTGAAGAAGTGAAAACACAAAATTTTTAACATAAGTGGTTTTCTCACTTCTATTTGCCAGATATTTTATTAAGTGCTAGGAAAATAAGCAAATTAAACCTCCCACTGGTTTTATTATAAATAGATCAGGCACTTGAAGCCCTCCAGTTATTTGCAATTTGTTTCACAAAAAATAAGCTGGCTTTCAATTCTGATGTTCTTCCTGCACAGTAAAGGAGGAGGAAGGTAGAATCCTTTAGTCCTGATTTGTAGTTTGCTTTTTAGATCCACCTTCTTCCTCCTACATGAGTCACTTCTGGCAGATGATAGATATTTCTTCCTCTCTGTGCATGAAGGAGGAAGTTGCATGAGATGTCTCCAGCATCTTTTGGAGGAGAAGCTGCCCCTCTGGACAACCCATCCTCTGGCAGCCACCTGTGTCCCTAGTCCCTCTGTGCATCATTTCATCCCTGTGCTGTCCCCAGCCACAGCTGAGCTGAGTTTCCTACAACTACCGTGTCCTGCGGGCTTTGCGGGAGGCTTTTCTTTCCAGCTCAACAGCAGAGGAAAGATGATGCTTTCAATTCCCTTTGCCTGCAGGCTCTCTCATAGTCCCACAGGGAGGTAAAAGGAAGTGACTGTTTATTAACAGAGGATCCAAATGTGAAAGCTGCAGAAAGCAAATTGGAGTGAAGCATTCGCTGAATGAGCCATGATAACCCTGCCTAAAAAAAAATTGGTTTTGCAGGAAAAAGAAGCCACAAGAATGAAAAGACAAGCACTGAGAAATACAGTCAGAGAAATACAGCATTTCTGCATGTGACTTGACAGTTGCTCATGTTTATGTTGTCAGCCTGTGAATCCAGCACACCTGTGAAGGTGATGCGATATAGGGCTGCTTTTATGGCACAGTTTTTTGGGTATTCTGATTTGGTGAGCATTTTAGCTACTGCTTGTGTACCCTGCTCGTATGAGAGTTTCCTGGCTAGCTGAGGTACTTCCTTTGCTTTTTAACAGCAGCAACAATCTCCTTTTCCCCACTCCCTGGGGGCAGTACCTTGACCAGTCGAGGATGCAGCGAGGTTAGCGTGCTCCGCGAGCGTCCCAATGGGCCCCCACTCCCCCCACTCTGCATCCCTCCAGCTTCGCCTGCGAATGCGCCTGAGCCTGGAGGTGGGTGGCAGAAGACACTGGGCACTGAAGGAGCCAGAAATAAAGTTAGGGAGAGGAAGTTCAAAAATAGCCAAGCTTTTCCTGTAAGTCTGGGTTACTTATTTAATTCGTTGTTGGTGGTTTTGGTTTAGGGACTTTTTTTCCCCTTCAACGACAGAGAAACAAGGAAAGGGAGAAACTTTGTGAAAGAGGCAAGGGACTTTGCAAAGCAAACAGAGGGGGAAAAGGGAAAGATTTAAGAGGAATGATATCAAGAATAAGAGCTTCCCCTAGATACCTATCTGATTTTAATGATGAAGAAAGAACAGAAACTGAGAACTGCAGGAAAACCTCCTTCCTGTTCCACCCAGGACTTCAGCGCTGCATTTGCAGCTGGGTCCCTCTAGTCCTCCCTTGTACACACCCTGGGGTGGGGTTGCTGTGGTCCCTGCAGCCAGGCTGGGACATCCAAAGGGGTGGAAGCCCAAGCTCCCTGTCCCCAGAAAACCACACTGAACCCCATTCAGTGCCCTGCTCTGGTTTCTATAACCCTGCCAGCTGCTGCCCTCCCACCCTATGGGACCCAGACACAACCCCTCAGCTCCATAGGGCAGGACAGAGCTGGGCACAGTGAGACCAGGGCATGGCATTTCAACAGCAGAAGCTGAGGGAAGAGGAGGTGAGGCTGAAAGCAAGCGAGGTGAACCGGTGTTCCTGACGCAGGGTGCATCTACTCTGCCAAGGGCTCCTGTGGTGCTGTGTCACCCACCAGCTTTACTTGGCCACCGCCAGCCCGGCAGCTCGGGAACTTTGCTCAGCTGCAAACCCTCTTGGAGGGTCTTGGTGGGTGAACTCAGGCCCTGCCCAGCCTGGGGAGCCAGGGGGAACCTCTCTCACGCCACTGAGAGAGGCCACTGCAGTGTGGACACGTCTGGGAATGTGTGCTGGTGGTGATGTATAAAGCAGTAGAGACAAAGAAGATATTATCTTTGCATCAGGGATGGAACTACATTTCCTACCATGGTGCATCAGGTTAATTACTATCTGGTGTAAATGCAACTGTCACCTGGATCAAATCAAGATCTGTTATACCTGGAAAGTGGAAACACCACCTTACCAACACTGCTGGCTGCATGCACCCCTGCAGTACTGCACATGGAGTTGTGAGAGAGATTTTCAGGGAAGCCTGCTGAGATGCAGAGCTACAACAGGTTATTTTCTCAGTGGATTTCACCCGAGGATCTCACGGTATTTTACATCACCCCTTGTCAGCTTGACAAACTCCTTTAAAAGCTCCCCCATGCCAACAGTGGGGATGGAGGAGGTAGAGAGTCACAGGGTGGCTGTTTGCAGGGCAGCAAGTGAGATGCTGAGTACCGGGATCTGACTTCCATGTGTAGCTCAATCCCTGGCAGGGGCTGTCCCGAGGAGCCCTCCTGGCACAGGTGTCCCACACGTGGGACCAGACACAACCCCTGTCCTGGGGCAATGGCCAGCATCACACTCAGTGTGTGCGCAGTGAGTTAATTAGCAACAGAAGGAGAGAGGCTTTTCCAACCCTCCCCCAGCAGCACCTTTAGTGAATTCTGCTTTTTTTACTCCAGAAAAGGTAAAAAGTAGAGGGACCATCACCCAGCCCTGCTGCGAGGGCTCAGGCCTCTCAGCTCCTGCTGTCTCCGATGGCAGCACTGCTCAGTATGCTCCGCACCTCAGCCCTTTCCCTTTACCCTTGTAAGATGTTGCTCAGTGTGTCCCCAGTTTCCCCCAGCCTCCATAATATCTGCTGCCCTTCAGTGACACTGTGAAAAGTCCCACACCCTAAGATCTCACCTCTTTTCCACAGCCATAAAAGGGAAAGCAAAATGTTTAAATTTGAATGCTTTGAAGTTTTGCAGAGTAAACAAACTTCTTCATGTGGACTGCAATGGGGAAAAAATTCACAGAATGCTCCATAAGGCATAATAAATCTGGCATCCATTGCATTATCTGTGCACCCACGGCAAATAACACGTTGAAGATCTGAAAACAAAGTGCTTGGGGACACCAATTTATTAAAAAACAGGGAATCAGTCTTGCTATCTTGGAAGGCAACCAAAGCATCCAAGGCACACAGAACCCGGCGAGAGAGCTGCAGGACTAGTAGAAGCACGATATTAATGGAATTCATTTTAAAGGCTCCTAAAACTGGAAACATTTATTTTGCAATGAGAGATGGATTAATGCAGGATGCCCTTGGAGGCCTGAAGCAACTGTAAATATGTACTTATGAAGTGCTATGAGTTTTCTACACTGTAGAGAAAAAGGGTGTGAAAAAAGGAAATATGCTTGGGGTGCAGGCAGCTTTGGGCCATTTGTTTGTACTGTGTCTGAATTCCTTGCTGGCCTTATTTCTAAATCACCATTATCACAGATCCCCAAGAGCTGACTGATCTCCAATGGAAAAACATCTCAAGGCAGGCAGTGTGTAAGGAAAACACCGTCATACATTAGGCAGATCTCTGAGGCATAACTTCTTCTAAACAAGTACTGGATGAAATTACAGCTCAAATGAATGTATTTCAGTGCAGTTTCCAGTCACTTTTTAAAACTTTCTTGGAAAGCTGGTTGAATGAGATTTAGATAAGGCTAAGGCTTGACTGTGCTGTTGTCAAGGGAAAACATCCACACACACATTATTAATGATTGACTTGGGGAGACATTGCTCACTTTTGTTTGGATAGTGTCTCAGCCCGTACCAAAACCCTGGCTACAGTTTTTCAGCTGGCCCATGTGGTACAGGGGGTTACAGCCAACCACTGGGACCCAGCACCCCAGGGATGGTGGTGTCTGAGGCTAAGTCGTTTGGGTAGGGCTCTTCTCACCTCCTTTTGGCTGCTTCAGATCGAGCATTGCACTGTAGTTACTGTTCACCTTCCACCTCCAGCCGAAGGTTGCAGAAAGGAGCTGAAGGAGGAGGAAGCAGCCTGTGCCACCGGAGGGGTCTGAGGCAGAGGGACCTAATTGTGGACTAGATGATCTTAAAAGGTCCCTTCCAACCCAAACCATTCTATGATTCTATTCCACTGAACATCCTACCCCTGAAGCCTACTGATCAGTTCATACAGCAATTAGCACTCATCTTCTAACCTCAGTTTAAAATACCCTGGGCTAAAGACCAAGACAGACAGGATCTGCTCTGGCAGGACTGAGCACACCTGCAGCAGTGAAAAGGAGAGCTATCAGTGACACTGAGGGCACCTCAGCTGGCCTCACCTTCCCTCTGCCACACAGCCCGCGTTCTTCCTGCTTTAAGGCTTTTTGCCTTCTCTGGTGAGATGATGGATGGGGACACCCAGAGCCCTGTGCTCCAGCCTTGGGGTGCTGGGACTACAAGGAGGAGAGCAGCTTTGGGAAACTCACCACTTTGGTTGTCTACTGGCCTGCTAAAGGAACATGATTTTTTCCCTGCAAATAAATAAATAAATATTTTGCAAGACCTGGGACACAGAAATAATCAGGTCTCATATATGCAAGATTTGGGCAGCCACATTTTTTATATTTCCCTGTAGCTTCCCTTAGAGAGCATGACAGCCCCCTGTGCCCTTACGAATTAGGACTCTTGAAGCCTACCTAACAGGAATCAGAGCTGCAATGCTGGAAAAAAGCAGCTCAGGTCAACACAAGCTTTTTTTTTTTTTTTTAAATGAAAGCCCCAAGTGTCCTAGTGGCAAACCTGGTTCTGGGGAGCCGCAGCGGGAGCCCCATGCCCCAATCTGGCCGTTGGTATGGGTGCTGCAGTCACCTGTCCCACCACCTCACCCAGGGTGAGTGGTGCTCACCTGGCTGTGGGTGGCCGTGGACCTTCCAGGGCACTTGAGGCAGTCAGTCCATAATGCTGGCTCTCAGCATGGGCTTAAAAGCGGAAGAGGAGGCTTGTGCTGATGGTGGCTGCTCCCTGCATTGCCATGGCAACACATCTGCTTCCTCCATTTCCCTGCTCCCTGCCAAGGGAGAACTCCAGCCCCGCTGGCGTCAACACAAGGCCAGGAGAAGTCCAAGTCCCAACAAAACACCTTTTCACCGGTGCCTCGCTTCCCCGGGCCGCAGCGCTCTCTTCAATGACTGCAAAAACATTTACTCTCCTGCAGAGAGTTTGCCTTGCTGCTGCTGCCCTGCTCACAAAAACACCACGTAACCCCCAAGCACTCAGGTATCCTTGCAGCATCAGGGCCAGCAGCAGCCTTCTCTGCCATGGGTATCATCATGTCCCATGGGAAGCAGGAGCTCCCTGCCTCATCACCTCACTTTTTTCCAGGTATGCAAGCTTATATTTGCCCCTCTCAGAGGCTTGATGAGCCCCAGGTTTTCCTTTCAGGTCCTTTTCACAGGTTTCCCACATAAGCTCTTTTGCTGTGGGAGATTTATGGCAAACCTCCACTGATGAGTAGGTGCAAGCTCAAGCTCCTGTTGATGCACCAGTTGCTCCCCCGCCAAGTCCCAGCCTCACTTCCCAGCCTGAAGAAACACCCACAAGTACCTGGGTTCTCAGAGGAGAAGGTGGGTTAAGGTGCTAAGAAAGGGTTACCACAGCTCTGGAGGAGCTGTGAATGGAATGCCTCCTGCGGCAGAACTGGACCATTGATCCCCAAGGTGCCTGGACACTGGCACCAGCCAGGGCCAGCCCCTTGTGCAGCTGGTTTCTGACATTGGGTGCAATCAGCAGTTTGGAAGCAGTTCCTCTCCGCTTTCATAACTTCTGCAGAAATAATTGCTGGCAAAGGCAAAGTGTACACTCAGTGGTTCCTCCAGCAGCTTATCAGGGCATCCAGGCTGAGGTCTCGGGAAGGGCTGCTTGGGCAGGAGGAGCCGGCACCGCCTGTTCGGCTGATCCAGCCCTGAACTGGCAGAACCACTTGGGTGCTCTTCCACTGAGCAAGCACCAGGCTTTGCAAAGCCATTTCCACCAGCTCAGCAAGTTACTTTTCTATTCAACAAATTTGTGCCCCTTATAAGCTGTCTGGTTGAAAAAAAAAAAACCCCAAACTCCTGGGTGCTTGACTTTGTAGAAGCTTTTCAGCTCCTTGAAGCAATGGGGGTAAAATCCCCCAAAGGTTAGGCTGCGGTTTCAAGGAGCATTTAGCCACCAGCTGGGAGCACAGCTGTAATGGTATTTATTTACCAAGCCTTATCCTGCCCAGAGTCCACTGATGTGCTGTTGGCAACTGTGAGAAGGACCAGCGTTCCCCAAAATACCAGAGGTAGCACACTGAAAACTTGTAGTGAGGATGTGGCAAAGGATTTCTGATAATGACAGAAAATAATAAATTCTGCCCCTTTGCACCTGGCAGTCTCTTCCTGCTCAGTGCACCCAAGCACAGAGATGCTGCAGCCGAGTGGGCAAAGAAACTGCCTTATAGGTGGCATCACCTTCAAAATGCAGGAGGTGCAGCTCTCTCCTTCCAGCTGTCCTGCACCCCACCCCGCCAAGCCGTCCTCCTGTCCCTCCGCTTCTGCACCGTAGAGCATCGCGTGCATCGGGAGAGGGACGAACGAGGGTAACTGAGGTTGCAGATCTCACCAGTGCTGATCCTGCCTGCATTCCCTCCTGGCATGTCAGCTTCCAAAAGTTACTCTTTGCCAAGGTGATTACTTTGCTCTGTGGTTTTTGTTTGTAACTTGCTCTGGACTTGTAAAAATCTCATTTAGCTCCTAGCTGTAGCCAGCAACTTGTTCCTAAGGGTAACCTTGTGACTGTACTGAAGTTCTGTCCTTCTTTAACTACTTTCTTTCTGCTCACAGCAAGGAAACAGGATGTCACAGCTTTGCCAAAATATTTTACTAAATAAATAGAACTGCAGGCAGCCTCCACAAGCCAGTCTCACAGTGCTCCATGACCTCAGCTGGCAAGAGACAAGGGTTACATTTAAATTCAATTTTAATTCAGCAAAACATCAACACTTATTTACCACAGTCCATAAAATTCATCTGACAAAATACCTCTGACAGACAGATTAGTAGCCCTCTTACTCCAGCACTGTAAAACCACAACAAATCAAGTCAGCACATGTTCTGCAGTATCACACCAGGCTGGCAGCAACACGTGCAATAGCAAGTGACTCCTCTCTGAAATCCCTGCATGCTCTGGGCTCTCAGTGCATCTAGCAGTCCTAAATTCCCTTGTCACCTCCATCTCATTCTCAGGGGACCTTCCAGTTGTCTGAAGTAGCTAAGGGTCCACCTTTGTCATATGTGATCCATTATGGCACTGTGAAGGGACAGACACACATGTCCCATTTGGTCCATTGACATCTGAATGGTTTTGAAGGAAGCACCATCTTGCTGTTACCATTCCCAATGCCCATGCCACTGCCACCATGCCATATCAAGGATGCTGCTAGATGTGCTACCCAGACCCCTCAGTTCAGGTGCAGCTTCAAAAGCTTTGGCAGCAGAGGAGAGGATGGGCTGATAAAATCATGCTTGATAGCAGAATGGTTCACACTTGCCTGCAATGTAAGTGTTTTACTCCACACCCTGGGATCATGTACCTTGCCAGTGCTGCCCATGGTAGTACCTGGGAATTTGGCCCTGGCCAAGAGCCACCAAACCCCACTGGCCATGATAGTTACACTCCTTGAGGTTACTGTATTTGTTTTCTCATTGGAAGCACAACCTCTGGGCACACTTGGTCCCTCCCTGGCCCAGGACAAGTGGAAGAAACCCAACCGTGAAAGCCAGCTCCATTTCAGGCCTATCCACCTGCAGACAGCCCATGGTGCAAGGACTCAGGATGGACCCACCAACCACCACGAGCAGCCTCAAAGTTTACTTGCCAGAGCCAAAGCCATCAGCCACAGCCCAGTCACAACACAGCCTATTTCGTATGGAGACAGCGATAAAACCACAACTCATCTGCCAGCACAGGCTCCTTCAAATGTGTGCCTGGAGGCAGAGGACTGGAGCGAGGTGCCCACTCTGGTCCAGGCTTCCTTATGTGGAAGCTCTGGGTCCATTACCAGCCATGGCACATGTGCCAAACCTCATGTCCCCCGGCGGCACGCCAGCCCTCTCTGATCCCACTGGGGATGGGGTGGGTCCAGCCTTGATTTGTCTGTCAGGTCCTCTGCACACAGCACTACAGACAAGAGCCCAACGGAGGGCGGGACGTGCGATGGGAAACAGGGAGCTGAGCCCGGGGTGCACAAGTGCCCATGGGTGGAGGTGGACCTGCAGAGACCTACCATGCTGAGCTGCCCCACCGGTGGGACACCGCCTGCCCGGCCCTGCCCTGGTGCTACCCCAGCGGGGAAGAGGCTGAGGGGCTTGTCCTCGCCCTCCCGGCAGACCCGCTCCTTCCTCCCCCCGCTCCTTCCTCCGCGCTCCCTTCGCCTGTGGGCCATCGTTCCCATATGCCCACTGCTCACAGGGATGGAGGCAGCAGTGGGAAAGACCACACACCCTTGGCATGAAGGGTATTTCTGAGGCAATCACAGATGAAAAAGGAGAAACAGAAACTGCTGCTTCTTCATCTGAATCTTCAGGGCTTCATGTATGCTCCAAAGGAGAAAACAGGACAGACGTGCAACTTTCTTACCATTGCCTGTGCTATCGAACGCAAAATATGAAGACACACAGGCAAACTGTCATGGTTATTGGGAACTCCCAGTAGCTATTCAGCATGAAGTGAAGGACAAACTGGCCCCAGCGTTGCTGCTTGCTGGCAAGCAGATGATGTAGCTGCTGGTGGGGTTGTGCCCTGGGAGCCCCCAGGCTGCAGGGTGGGGGGGTTTCTCATGGCACAGCATCTACTCTGGTTAACTCCAACTCCCCAGCACATGTATTCAGTGTCAGGGCTCAGGTAACTTGGGCTGTGAACTTCTCCTGCCATCAGCACACTTAATAAACAAGGTGACATCTGCTCTGGCACTGTGATCTCATCACCCCAGGGATCCCTGCGGCGGTTTCGCCTGCTCTGTCGTTCCCATCCTGTTGGGTGCGGCCTGGAGATGGTATCTCCTGTGGGGCTGGCAGGAAGGAGCAGGGCTGTGAGGAGTGGACCAGCTTTCCCAGCCCCCACATCTTCGCAGGAACAGCCTGGAGGTCAGGGGCAGACGCTGTCAGCAAGGCTTCCTGTACTCCTCTGCGAGGCCAGCCATGCCCCAGGGGCCATGCCAGCTCACCCCTGGGGCTCATCCAGAGGCAAAGCCGACTCGGGCTGCTGCACTTGCCACTTACCTCCTCTCCCTGGGACCACAAGGACCAGAGAGTATTCCTTGCTCCATCTCAACAGGACAGCGTTGTCTTGGTATAAAAAACTACAACTGGAACACATTATTGCTTCCAACTTAAAGATACAGAGAAACGAGAAAAAGTCCCACGCCAAACGCTGGCAGCACGAGCCCATCGCCTTTGGTCGGGAGATTTATAGGGGTTACGTCAGATGCAAGGGCAAACAGCATCATTTCCCTCAGCAGCGCAGGCACGCGACAGAGGGAGGCAGGAGCCCTCGTGCCCCGGGCTGCCAGCTGCGCGGGGGCCAGTGCGGAGCCCAGGCTGGCAGGGCCCCGGCGTCCCACACACCCTGGCAGAGCACCGGGACCAGAGCAGGGGAGCTTTGAGGGCCATGGAGCTGGCTGCCAGAGTGCTGGGATGGAAGGAGGTGCACAGGAAGCGAGACCATGCGGCTATAAATCCTGTCAAATCTAACGATGTTTTTTCAAGCATATTTTCCTGACTTCCCTCCCAAGAGATCAAACCCAAAAGATGGTTACGTCTGATCTTTAGGTAACCCAGAAACAAAATGTTTCCCAAACAAATAATCACATTGCAGTCTGACAATATTAATTATTACAAAAGAGCTTTTTATTTCAGTTTTTTCTGGGTGTAGTATATTGCAACGTAACACTACGCGGGTCTATTATCCTATTAAGATTCATGCTACAGAATTAAGAAGTTTGTCCATTTGGTCAAATTTCAAAG
Source organism: Antrostomus carolinensis (assembly GCF_000700745.2). Taxonomy (NCBI): domain Eukaryota; kingdom Metazoa; phylum Chordata; class Aves; order Caprimulgiformes; family Caprimulgidae; genus Antrostomus; species Antrostomus carolinensis. Next base: position 22,390 of record NW_010300956.1, on the reverse strand, counting down.
TTTTCCCTTGGCATTCTTACAGGACTTTTCACCACTTATGCACATGAATCAGTGGAAGTGCCAGAAATGTGATATGAAACTTGGAGCAGGCGCTTTCCAATCAGAATTTGCAAAAGTTGTTGGGCTGGCTAGAAACAGGAGGTCAGCACAAACATCCATCCTGCTTTTGACAAAGGGGGAGATGCGCATCTCCAGATTTTGATCACAAAGTAGATTTGCTTTTCAGGCTTAATGTACTATTAAGGTTGTCTTCTTATTTTTGCAGCACTCTTTGTCATCTCTGCTTCCGTTACCAAGGAAGATTTGTATTATTTTTTAGCACTAATGTAAAATGCCTTGTTTATATTCTGGAATTGTCGCACTTGTTAGGCACCTGATTAACGTAAGTAGTTATATAAACTCATACAAACTATGCCTAAAGTATTATCCACAAAATGTCCATTCATTCTAAGTCAAATACTATAGGTCACAGAAAATTCTGGTATGCATTGCATGTGAATATACATATGAGCAGTACATGAATCACTGAGTAAATATGGCACTTTTACATATTTTCCTGGATGTCATACAGAATTAGGAAACAATCTTCTCTTAGATGACGCATTTCTAAAATACTGTAATATAGTTCTGGAAAATACACCTCACAGACTAGACAGTAAGAAGTTTAGAAAAGTCAACAGTGCAGCTACCTGAGTTTGTTTCATTAAGTTTAAGCAGTTAACAGTAATGTGATATTTTATCATTCACTGTGAGCCCGAGGGTTGTCTACTCACAAAAGCCATGCCACTTAACCCTGCTACAGACAGAAGAGCACAGCTTTCCAAGCGCGTGGCTTGGCAAGATGATGAACTGATCTAGCAGCTCAGCACCTCCAGAGTGACTTGTCCCACCTTCTCCTTGCCCAGACCCTGGCTGCAGAATCGTGTCCCCTTGCTACTCCCACTCTAGTGTCCTCTGATCCTTTGGAGAGCTGATCCAGGAGAAAATTAGTCCCTTTTTTAATCTGTCTGAGTTTGCTGGCTTAAAACGTTGATTTGTCCTGTGGAGGGATCAGACCAGCACCAGACCAGTAAAGGTACAAGAGAGGCAGCTGGAACATGTTGGCAGGAATAGGGAGCACAGGAGGAGGAGGGAACTGCCCCTTTTGGGTGGCAGTGAGCTGTTAGACTGACTAAGCTGTCTTAGCAGGCCAAACCCTTGGACAAGATACAGTTATCCGTGCGAAAGTGCTTAGACCGGTATAGTTTATTCCTATCTAGGTGAATAAAGATACACCAGCACAAGGCACTTTATACTCATGTAACTGTGTCCACATGAGGGGTTGCACTGGTATAATCACTAACAAACAAAAACTCCAATCCCCTAAGTGATGTATTTACAAAAATGACGTAGAACAAGTCTCCAACCTTCACTTATAAGGTGTGCATATTCAGAAAACAGACCACAAACTACACATGAAACAACATTAGACACAAAATAAATTAGGGATTTAAAATGCTACATCTAGGAATATAAAGATTTTTTTATAAAACTTTAAATGTAATCTCATATTTCAAATCTAAGCAAGGTCTATACAGCTCCACCAATTACTCGGACATTTTAAACAGTTTACATTCATCAGGGACAACAGCACTTTGGTTTACATAATTAGGTTAATATGAGCAATGAAACATTTCTCTCCCTCACAGTACATCGAAGTGAAATACATTTAGAATATACATACTGCCAAGCTGTTCCAATAAGTGCATTCCATACACGAGTAAAGAGTAGCTCTCGCAACAGCTACATCAGTTATAGGTTTTAACAGAACTAAATCAAACTCCTTTAAAAAAGCTTGCTTTGATTCCTTCATGCCTGACCCATTTTCAATTAACCATATGGATCTTCTCCAGAACATAGCCAAGCGCATAAAATGTTTGACTTGGTACTGTGGCAAGCCCATATACCAGACTGCGTAGCACCCCCTGGGTTCATGAGGAAATTCTCATTTTAGTTTGTCTCCCCACCTTCGTAAGTCAGACTCGTAAAACAACAGTATGTCTTTGTACCAAGCTCAAGAACTCATTAACTGTAGCTCAAGACACGCGATGGCAGTTAGAAAACAGTTAAGAGCAACCAACCTGGCAATCATCAGACAATTATTTTACATACCTTGAAACAACCAGCAACTCAACCTCTGCAATTTATAAACAGCATTGCCTCCTAGAGAAAGAAGTACTTATTACTAGATATTCTTGTGAAGCATTTATCCAGTGCCTGCATCTAACTGAATTATATGTTGTTGCATAGGATGGAAAGATCTCCTCCCAGCAAAATATTTTACCATAATATGGTTATTTTTTATTAGCTTAAATTAGCTCGTGAGCAGCACATGAGTTATCATATACCTGACAAACTTGCCTGAAAGAAAGCAAATGGCTGGATTAAATAAACAGCTGAACATGGCTTCAGAGGATAAAGTTCCCAACCTGATGCATAATCATTACAGATTATTACATTATTTTAAAAAGCAGACTTCCAACTCTATGACTTCCAATTTAATTACTAGCTGGGAGGCGAAAACATAGCCTTCCTCACTGTCCTCTGCTAGGCTGAGATTTTTGAGAAGTTAATGTATTCATTTAATCTCATTTTTGCAACTCTGCAAATGTTCCTGTGCCGAGCTTGGTTATATACCAAAGCTCAACTAAGGAGAGTATTAGGTGCTATGTCCTTGTCAGAAGCTTTACAACCTAAACATGATTGCACTTCTGGATCCTGTTCCTGCAAGGTGCCAAGCATCCCGGTGGGGAATTGAACTGAGATGGGCAGAGGGTACTTGCTCCCTTGCAGGATGGGGCGTTTAGTGGAGGGTGAGTAGGGGATTTTTCAAGATAGTGTTTCATCTTGGTTTCCAACACAGTGAGTTCACTGCACCCCTTCCATTCAAGTCCAGGAAATGGGCAGCTGCATCCCTTTACACCCTTTGAAAATCTTCGACATGATTCACTTTGGTCCTGACTCTTCTGTGAACTGTGACCTTACTCTTCCTGCATGAGAGTGGAAATCACAGTCCTCCTGCTCAGCGTGGTGTGTGAGTGGAGAGCTAGACTAAACTTGCCAAAAGGCCCTGAAGGAGTTCTGACTGCTCCCTCAGACCTCTTAAAATACATAAAGAACCTTTTCTACTTGCTTTGACCATCTGAGAAAACCATGTCATAAATAAAAGGATGATCAACCCCGATTTGATCTTATTAGATGTTGAACATCATCTACTGCCACTGAAGAGGAAACAAGGCATTCGGTACCCGCAGCACCATGCAGTGAAGACCATGTCCTAAGGGATTAACAATAACCAGGAAGACAATATAATCATCTATTACAAATGATGCAACCCAAAGCACACTTCTTAAACACAGTTCCCCTCTTGGGATTAGGCAAAGGAAAAAAAATAATCAGCAGATAAAACCATTTACTTTTACCAGTAAAATTTAAGTTACAGGCACCCCTGTTCTCAGGGAAAAACAAACTTAAAAAATATTTAAAACAGTGAAAAAATACCAGAAAATTTTATTTAAAAATATATGTACTCCTTACTCCAAATTTGTTTGTACAGACAGGATTTGTTTGAAAAAGAAAAAATAATGACAAACTAAATGCACATTTGGAGTATGCACTTTCTACAGCGTATTTGGTAGAAGCGTTATTTCTGTAAAACTGAGTTAGAGGAAGTTAGTTATTCAGCTTTCATTTGTTCCCTGACATCAGAAGGCAACGTTTCAAACAAGGTGTCCTCTACAATGAAACCAGTCCGCTTCAGAGCTCTACATTCACCGAGCTCAGGTGGGAGGATTTCAAAGTGATTGCCTTTAATATCCAAGTAGGAGAGGAATACTAAATTACCAATTTTAGGTGAAAGGACTGACAAGCTATTTTTCCCAATTTTCAGAGTCTTAAGTTTTTTGCAAAAGTATAGTTCATCTGGCACACTCTCCACTTTGTTGCAAGTAATGGAAAAGTACTGTAAACTCTGCAAGACTCCTATTTCAGGTGGGATAAAGCGAATGTCATTGTAAGACAAATCCAAATATCTGATTTTGTTGCATAGGAATAGGTGGGATGGAAGCACCTCTATTTTGTTATGGCTGAACGAAAGCCGCTCAAGACTAGTGAGTTTCTTTATATGCTCTGGGATGTACGTTATACTGTTGTACCACAGCTTTAGGACTGTTAGTTTTCGCAGATGTTGAAAACTTACTATTTCTTCAATGGATTTGAGGTTATTTTCCTTTAGATCCAACTCCTGAAGACTGAGAAGGCTGAAGACTGCATGAGGTATGCGCTCTAAATCACAATGAACCAACTCCAGCTGTGTCAGGTTAACCATCTTTTTCAGGTTGTTGAGCATCACTAGCTTAGTGCCATCATTATGGATGCACAATTTTTGCAGGTGACTTGAAACATCAACTGCAGATTGTGGGATTTTGGACAAATTACTTTTTATGTAAAGAATTTTAAGGCTTTTAAGTTCCCGAAAAGACTCCAGTGTAATGTTTTTGGAAATATCATGACTTAGGGAGCCAATTAAATAGAGCTCTTCCAAATTTCTGAGGCCATACATCCAGTGTGGAAGTTCTCTGATGTCATCAAACTTGACACTCAAGATCTTGAGATTCTCCTTCAGAAACGCCAAGGCGGCGCTGTGGATCTTCACAGAGCACTGGTGCAACGAGAGCTCCTGGAGATTGTCCAACTGTGCAATGGTTGCTGGTATCATTACGTTATTAATTATTTCAAGTTTTAATGACTGCAGCTCAGTAATTTCAAAAACTGTGTCTGGTAGTCCGGAGAGCATGAAAAGCTGTAGCTCCAAATGGCTATGGGAGTTTGTCTGTAGCCTCTGTCGCAGTTTATCTGCAGTCCACTCATTGTTTAGGTTCAGCTGTTTCAGCTTATTTTCACTGACCTCAGACAGGAAGACAGCAAACCGCTTGGAATAGAGAGGATCATACTGATCGATCATGTGAAGCATAAAAGCAAAGTCATTCTTGACATCTGGGATATCATCAATTCCTGTCTCTTGCCGAACATATTCAAAAGAATATTCTTTCAGTGAACGGTAGAACAACCAGTACAGTGTATAAAGGCATGTGAGGCCGTAGATGCTTACAAAGCACAGGTAGCAGTAAGAAAGTTTAGAGAACAGATGTGCCATTGTGTGATTACAGCAAAAGTTCTTATATCCTGTCATGTCTTCAATATCAACATTACAGACTACTGTAAAATTAACTTCTGAGACAAGTGCTGTGTTGTAAGCAATAATAATTAGGAATTTAATTACCTTAAGGACAGTCTGGCGAACATACATGACATAAAGTATATCACCCTCCTCAACATGCAGTCTAAACTTCTTTACCTTTTCAAACAGTGCTTTGGCCTGTTCACCTTCTTTCTTATCTAATGCCCCAGGTGTTCCCTTATCCACAACTAACTTCTCAGGGATTGATTTTAAAGACTGTGTCTTGACCAAAGTGCCCTCAGTGCTTGGCTGCATAGTGTTAGACTTGTTTGTGTTGTTCTTCCTGTTATCTTTCTCTTCAGAGTCTTCCCCTGACACTTCGGATAAGGCTCTTGTTGTCCAGGGAGAATCAAAACATTTCCCGAGTATTGAAATGAAGTGTTCAATTTTGGAGCTCGATCCAGGGAATTTGAACCAGAAGTTACTACACAGCATGAAGACCAGTGTGTGTATAAGGACAAGGTAAGGGAAGTACTTGGCATACCAGTGCAGGGCACGTTCATAGCAGACCTGATTTATAAAGCTGTATTGCTGAAGGTCCAAGTCAGTCTTCAGTCCCTTCATTTCAACTGTAGCCGGAGGGGTGGATGGCTTCGGTGGAGGAAGGGGGGTTGTATCTGGAATTGTGTTAAACACATTTGAACTATTAGATTGGTTCTGGCAAGGCTGAATGCGCTTTGGAAGGCATATTATCTTGTCTTGCATGACCTGAAACACACAAAAAGATGTCTTTTAAACTTATGTACAAACAATGGTAGCTGTACCAATGGGTAGCTGTCCTTGGAGTTCCTCCAGCTAACAGGCATTCCTTCCCACAGCCTGGCACTTGGCACCACAGGCTGTGCTATTATTATTATTCCCAACAAGACACTTGCTCTATATGCCAAGACCTAGGTCACCCCTTTTCATCTATGCTTAGCTTTCCATAATTTGAGTAAGAGGGCACTGAGATAATCCAGAAAAAAGAAAACTGTGAGTAGTGCTTCCAGAAAAGACCAGGGATGTCCTGCATTGCTCTCCCCAGAGACAGACTGTTCTTGCCAGGTGTATTCACCCTGACTACGTGATGTTTGGAGATAGCTTAGGCTTGAAAGCAAGACAAACACATTCATGTGGCTGTACACTCATACCGTGATGTCTTATCACACTGAAAATGGCTGACAATGGGCATATCTACGCTGGGACATTATTAATCTTCAGTCTTAATAAAGACAGATAGGGATAATGGAGAATGCATGGACATGGACGTATTTTTTATTCAGTTTCTCATACATATACATCGAGTCCTCATACCACACACATGGGGAAAAACAGTAGCTCTGTCCCTGAGTCTGTCTATAAAGCAAAAAAAAAAAGCAGGTTTCTTAATTTGGGCTAGCCATCTATGTGGACAAACAGGTCAGAGCACCTTTAGGGACCAATCACCTTTGGTTTAACTTGGGATAACAGTTTGAGTTCAGTGCAAGGCTCCCTACAGGTCTGAATTTAAAATGCTAATCCATGTCATAAACTGAGGAGCTCTGTTATTTGCCCTGAATGACTAACTGGGATTAGCCCAAACTAAGAAAGTGCGTGTAGTGTAGATGTATTCTTCGACATTATAGTTGTTGAAAGCACTAAATATAGAGTATGCAACAAGAGCGACCCAAATCAGATCCTCCTTGATGATCCATCCTGGTGCAGGGAGATGCTGACATGAGACCACGTGTGTTTTGAACAATATCAGTGCCGTAACTGTTGACATGTCAAAAACTCCTGCAATTAATCTTTGTCTGTAAATGCTATTCTGATACACACCCTTACTTACACCCTGGATTCATGCCTCTGGTACTAAGTTGGAATAAAAAAAAAATCACCTATTATTTGCAGTGTTTCCACGCATTATTTTCTAGTGTGCTTCATCCAATCAAGCAGGTAAACTTAAAAATAGCAGATGTTCTACTTTATGTGCTTAAGCAAACACTTAGCTACTAATGCAAAATTCAGCCCTATATAAAGAGATTTTTAAACATGGACATCAAATATTTTCAACTGAAAACAGACAATACAGGCAAAACTCCTGTTGATTTCACATGAAATTTGGGACATAGCATGTGAAAATCTTGGGCCATGTAAGTGAACAAATTTCCTTGAAATAAGACCTCTGTCAATGTGTCCCTTTAGTTCCATTTCTAACTCATGCCAAGGAACGTGAGATCCATGTCTGAACTAGTACTATAACTTTCTGGTTTTGTGGAGTCCATCCCAAACAGTACTTTCCATTTCTTTTCAGCTTTTGGCTCTTTAGCAAAATGTAACTAAGTGATTGACAGTAATGTCAATTGTTTACTTGTAAGCATCCTCAGAGATGCTTTGGAATGGAAGAGACATAATTTTAGTTGTGGTTGGTGTTAATAAAAAAGCACATTCATTTCAAATGTTATTGAAGCATAAAGAGAAAGAACATTTACAATTGCCAAATAAAAAACCCCAGAAATTACAAAATCACATTTTTCAAACTTCTAAACAGAAAAATAGTAACAAATAAGCAATCATCTATTTTGTTATGCCAAATTGTGGTGAAAACAGGCGTCCAGGCACAAGCCAAAGCAAGAGCTCTTATCTTAGCTGGCACCGCTCCATCAGCTCTAGTGCAACTCTGCTGATTTACAGCCGGTGATAGTCTGGTCTGTGTTATTTGAAGTTGCTACCTAAACAGCTTTAATCCCGGGACCAGTACATTTTTGCTTTATTCACAGTGACCCCAAGAGAGAAAACAAGACATGACACCATCCTTCCGAGGACCTTCCTCGTTTGTGGTGTTCTTTCAGAACCCCTGAGAGTACCCGCCTTGCCCCCATCCCGTTTGATTTACCTGTAACGTGCACCCAAACACACCGATCATCAGCATGGCGACGGAGAGATAGTCTGTGAACACATCCCACCAGGGCTTCAGCACCCTGAATGCCGGCTGCTGCTCCGAGAACTGGCGAAACTCGGTCACGGGAATCATCGTCCTGCAAGAGAGCAAGGCCAGCGCTCAGCCTCCTCAGCGTTACCCCTCAGTCTGTGCAAGCAAGTACTTCTGTGATGCTTGAAAAAACCTGCTCTGCAAATGAAACTCCCAGGATGTGACATAAAAATTCCCAGCTACTGCCCAAGTGGTCCCTCTGACACCCGGCCTCAGAAGAGGGATGTTTGTGCTGTCCCCCACAGTTCCTGCAAGGAAGGAAGAGCAGGACTGGGGTCCCATCCACGCAGGCAGGCAAATCCCTCTCTGCATTGACTCCTGCCATACCTGATGGGTCAACAAGGCCTTCTGAATCCCTGAAAATGAGCCTGTTCTGTAGATAGAGACATTCAGCTTTATAGATGTTAGCCTTAATCTCAAAGGTCTGGCTAAAATGCTTGTCCTGCGCTCAAATTTCACAAGTCTTTTTAGTTATCATGTCTCATTCACTTCCACTTTATTCATAGTGGTTTCAGGGATGCTTTGGAATCTTTGTGTGCATACTCACTGCAGTTTTAAATCTACTATGTTTTGAGTGCAAGTTGCTACAGTGCCTTAGCTAACCAAAACTACAAGCAGATCAAGGGCTTTATCTTCACCTCAGATGTCAAGGCTTACATCATCACCCACTGAAAAATCAGCTAACATATGAGCATGTACAGGCAAAACAACTGATTTTAAAGCCTACAGCATATTGTGTAACTGAATCCCTGAGATCAAACCAGTACTGAAACTCCCTAGTAACTTATGATGGAAAGATAAATTCACATGGGAATGGAACAAAAATACTCCCAAGGGCAATTTACAAAATGTGTTCTTTAACTAATATCGTAAATGCTCACCACAATCTCTTCATATCACAGTAATATTGGAAGAGGCTATAATCCTGATTCAGCTGTGCACTGAGACCCATTAGTGTGGGTTTGGTGCCATCCAGCTGTGCGCAGGCTTAGCGATAAGCACACCCTTGCTGATACGCTGCCCAGGGACTTACGGGATTCAGCTCGTTCAGAGCTGGGGATCTGGCAGGGAAGGATTCAGGCCCTAATGGCTGCAATTCATCACAAGCCTACAGCCATCCCAAGAATTTATAACTGACTCCCACTACCACGGCCATATTCGTGTGGAAAGATGCCTGGTTTGACACCTTCTCAGGGACTGCTGTGCCTCTGCTTGCCCAGCTGATCCTCAGGAGGTACCACAGTCCCCAAAGGCACAAGGTGACATCTGTAAATGAGCCTGGAGTAGTAGCTGGCCTGGGGCTTTGAAGCTTTCTGAATGAGTAGCATAAAAACTTCTTAACCCTTGCTCCCTGCTCCCCTCTTCTCTTGCCACCCTTCCATGTTGCTTTAAGCACTACTTGGCCAGGCAGGAGGATCACTTTCTCAGCCTCTTGCCCTTCTAAAAGCTGTTCCCAGGATGCCAGATGAAATAGCACACACCTCTCACATGGCCGGCGATCCCCAAGAGGAAGGCAGGCTGTTCTCTGCAGCGCTTGCAAATTAATAGACTATCAGTGAATTCGACAGCAATGTAAGGCTGACTTGACACAGCCAGGTTGGAGGCTCGGCAGCATCCATGCCAACAGGCCTGAATTGCTGCAGTGGTGGTGAAGGAATGCAGCATTCATTATTAAATGACATGCAGCCGGGAGCCATAATTCTGATTTTTGTGTGCTTGTCTTGCAAATGCTCAGCAGACCCATCAGGGAAGATATATCTCTAGAGCAGAGAACAGCTCAGGTAGCTGCTGGGACAAACCTTTGCCGCCTTTTGCTTCTCTTTTAGAAATACTGGTGGAAAAAATGGATCTCAAATTAGAGGTGCCCCATACAGCTTGAAGTACATGCCCAGCACTCCTTCAGCTGAACCCGGGGAGATGAAACCTTCCGCTAGCAGTGCTCATGGAAACAGGCTTCAGCATGAGCTGAAGAACATCACGTACTATCTCTCTTCCATACCTACATGCATTTCACAGTTATTGGTAAGGATTTACCCTCCTCGTTTTTATTGCCACATAAAATGTAGATGACTGGCAATAGCTGCTGGTAAACTTTAAAAAATATTTTTTTCTATCAAGCACTGAAAACCATAGAAAATTCTTAAAGAAACATAATATGACAAATGTTAGCTATCAGTTGCCATGCAACAGTCCTGCTCAAAGCTTTGTAACACATACAACATTGTCAGCTCAGGATTGGAAGCCAGTTAGCTGACTTGCATGCCATCGATACACCCAAGAATACATATCAAAAGACTGCTTTAAAATCAAGAGGGTTTGACATTTTTTCCCCTCCCCCTCCTGTCCCAAATAATGGCTTGTGGATTCTTTTTCATCTTCTGATGCCACAGCCTCTAGGGGTCCTATTTGTAAGGTTTTTCCAAAAGTATAGACAATTCCAGTGTCAGGTAAGACTCAGTCATGCTTCCTACAGTGGAGCCTCTGAGAAAACATGAGCACTCACTTGCACCAAAACATGCAGAGACCCAGTCCTCGCTGGTTAGATGTCTAAGCAACTCCGTGGATGTGAGCCATGGCGTTAAGAAAGTCAGCAGTACTGAAACAGGGGCAGCGCCTGACAGCAGATGGGACTGGAAACCATTTGCAAATTACTCTGCGAGGACAGCTTTCAAGACCAAAAATTAATCTGGCTGTTGCATTTGATAGGTTTCACTCTGTATTGTTGTATTATATATTTGCTTTATTTCTTCTAAAAGTGATGTGTGGGGAATTTAGATGAAGGCAGACAGCTTCTGGCACCACAAATACATGCTGCTCTGATCCCTTGTTCCCTTTAGAGGCTGCTGTTTGTGTAGCGTGACTCCTCATTAGTAGAGCACACATACTGTTACCTTGGTTAACGGGCCAAGCAGAGGGAGACCTGCATACACAAAGTCTCTCTGAGCCATGCTAGAGAACCCATCTGTGAGGGTGGAAGGTTTGCAGTCCAACACCAGACACCAAAATCTGTCTGCCACTTGTTTTTCTTTATTCTTAAAAAAAGAAAGCAAATGTTACTGACCACGGGCAATGGTACTGCAATAATAATAATAATAATGGTAAATAAACCCAAAATGTCTAATGACAATATTTTTTTAACTTCATGAAAAAAAGACATTCACAAGAAGATTTAAATGGAGATTGGACATGAAGAAGTAGCATAACTGTTTTCCAACACCCTCTGGAGAAACCCTATTGCTTATCCCCTTGCTGCACTAGCAGTAAATGGAAAATGCTGGAAAGAACTGCAGAGAAATCTAGGCTTGACAGCGCTGCTGGTATCTGCACACAGAACAGAATAACACCAATTGCTTTTTATTCATCTTCCTCTTCCCCCTAGCTTCTTTTCCATTCTGGCCTGTCCAGTGACCGAAAGGACATCTATTAGCAATGGCTTTTAGGCCTCAGAACTAAGACACAGCAGGTCCACGTGGCTCAGAGCAATCCTGAAAACCCTCTCCTGGCCGTGGCTGGAGTCTGGCTCTTCCCCACTGCTAGCCTGGAAGCTGCACCACTGCCAGACTCATTTATAACCTCTCACAAACTCTGTCTGTGCTAAATAAAATGATTCAGTCAATCACGAATTTAAACAAATTAAAACAGGGATGCTAAAAAGTCAGACTGCAGACAAAATCAGGGCAATATCTGGGACAGCACACCATCTACTGTAGATTCTTATCTCATAACAAGGAGATAGAAGAAAAGGAGCTCAGCATTTCAGCCGGTGAAAACTAAAACAGCATTACTAATTTAACTTCACCTACATTCAGAATGCTATTTAATGGCACAATACATTTTGTAGCTGAAATGTGGAGTCTGACTTATGTTAAATACTATTCTAATCTACTTTAGGAAATACCGAATTCCAAATACTGGATAATTTTTTCAATTGAAGTCAGAACTTGTTCTCTTTTTTTGTCTCTTGCATTTCTAATAATCCTCAGTCTCTAGAGAAAAGAAAACTATACACAAGATAAATCTTCTGGTATTCAGCTACCAGAAGGAAATAAAAAAGGAACTTGGATTTAAAAAAGTTTTACTGGCTAAGCAGTGCTGCAGAAAAGAGCTGAGGGTTTGCCAGATTAAATAAAAAACAAACAAACAAAACCCCTCAAAAAACAAAACCAAAACTGAGGTGAGAGAAATTAGTAAGGCTTTTTATTATTATTTTAAAATTTCTAGGAAATATAGAAAAGTTGATGAGTGAAAATGAACATGTAACAGTAAGATGAAATACTGGAATCTGGGTACAAGGAAGGTGTGACATTTACTCCTGCAGAAAAACTACAGGAATCAGCTAATGCACGGGCAATTAGGAGTGAGACACAACAACTTCATGTGACCTAAAAGAGCTAAGGAGAAAAGAGATCCAAGTGATAGAGAATAGTACTGGAAACACATGAGACTTAATAAATCAAGAGATTGAATCAAAGGATGATGGTGAAATGGCCACGCTGTGGAGCAAATCAGCTTCTCAGCAACTGGCCTTCATCAGAGGGAGTAAAGGAAAGCCGTGGGGACAGTTTGGAAGCAATGACAGCTCTTGCCATGCGGCTAAAGAGAAAAATCAGTATGTTTTACAAATCAGGCAATCCGTGTGACGTGCACTGCAGAATATAAAGGAAATCATTTCATTAACTTGCTGCCTGCTGGCAGCTCAGAGGACGCTTGGGCGGGCTGCCCAGAAGGGTTTTGGGGTAGGGACCACCCTTGCAGCACTGGTGCCCCCAGGACCAAGCAGCACAGCTAGGGCTGCTGGGCAGTGGCAGAAGCTCTGTCACCAGCGCTGTGTCAGCAGGGCCTCTGTGAGAACAGACATGAACACGCTGACAAGCAGAGTTTCCAGTTGTAGCTACCCTACCTCCACCAGCTACAGCAACCCAACAGACCAGCTCTCCCCAGCCACAGCACAGCGTGCCCAGGCTGGCACTGCTTGCTGCCAGGGCTCTTAGGTGGTGCTGGCTGACACAGTGTGGCCAGCAAAACTCCAGGGACGAGCCCCGGCCTCCGCTTAATGCTTTGCAAGTAGGTGCTGTGAGCTGCTCTGCGGGGCTTCGTGTCCCCTGAACTTCTGTGACCTGCGTTGGAGCAGCGCACGAGGGACCCCAGCCAGAGACAGGGCCCATTGTGCCCAGTGGGCAAGCGCTTGGGGACATAAAAGTTTATACATTCAACCTGCCTGAAATGTGTGTGATACACCCTGTCATCGAGCTGTATTCATCTTGCATCTTGAGAGACATTTTACAAAGAAAAAAACACATTAATACTCAGAGAAGTGCCCTCCAGTACAACCTGGAACAAAACTGCTTTTGGCTTCTACTACCTGCCAGGCTCCACGCTCCAGCTATTGCTAGGTGACGGTTGCTATTTTTAAGCAGATTCTCACAGAGTAACTTCTTTCATTTAATGGAGTGTAACTACATGGATTGACACCAGCCCTCAGCTGAATTAGAAGGTACACTGCCGGAGAGCACCCTGTTACTGGTGAAAACCCCTGTGCTGCTCCTGCTCTGCCCCACCTCCGCTTTCAAGGGACAGTTTGTAGAGACACTGCAATTAAAAAAAGCACACTAAGTGAAAAAGAAAGAAATAACTGGAAGGCCCTGCCTTTACCTCACCTGTGGCAGGCCTGCTAGTGTGCATTCCTCACTGAAACAGACCTCCCAGCAGCTCCCACCACTTGTCATCATGGCAGATGACAAGATGGCCACTGGTCTACCTGTGCCAGGCTGTCAGGAAAGTTGCCGACTGGTCTGTGCCCTTCCACAGGCAACACTCGATATCACCTGTTGACACCAGCCAGGCTGTGCCTCAGCTATGGTCTCCTCGCCCAGCAAAGCCCAAAGGCCTGTCCCTGCACCTTGCTGAACCCACGCGACAGCATCACCGCCGCTTCATGTGCTGTAGGTGGGAGACCAGGACTTGCCAGGGCTGTATTTGCCAAGCTACAGGTGTTATTCACCACAAGTCAAGCCCTCTACTATGTTATTCTTACAGCAGTGGTTACTCAATCGTTGCCACGCATTGAAGCAACCACTGTCATCCATCACTTATTTTAGGGGAACAGCCACAGCCACACACCAGAATCTGGGCCCCTGGATGCTGGACAGGCAATTAACAACCAGAACTTACTGGTTCAGTAAGATCAGAGCAGGAATAACACACCAGAGGGAAAAGGGAGGAGGAAGACAGCAGTAGGAGAGAGACAACATTGCAGAAATAGTGACATTCACAACTGGGAAGCATAAAAAGTTGGTGAAATTTCTTAGGCTGACTAGACAAGACATTTAAATTATTAACCAGCTGACATTTAACCACATTTCCCCGCCATCACATCAACCCTCCTCACATGTAGGATCAGCACCAGCACCACCACCTCCTGAGAGTAGCACAAAGTCCAGGCAAGTCCCAGATGCTACGGACATGGCCCCATAGGGAAGGGGCATGACAGGCCTGAGGCTGGTGGCTGCAGGACCACAACTGCAGCCTGGCTGAGTACGCCAGAAAGGTCAAGGCTGAGATGTCCTCAAGAGACAATTCAGACTGGGACTGCCTGGGCTTTCACATCAGAGATCTACTGAAAGGAGAAAGTGCTGGGCTAAGCAAAACCTGCCCTCCTGGCTGTTCTCAACATACTGCGTGTGTTAGGATAAATTATGAAATGCCTTTTGGGAATTGTGCTGCAAGTAGGTCTCTGAGTTGGTTCCCATACATGGTTTATTGCATATTAATCTTCATTAAAGGAACAGAACACAGCACATATTTAATACACAACAAGCTTGTGACCTGGTAGCACGGACTCAGCAGAGCCTGAGTGCTGTGGGCTGCCTGTGCAGAGCTGCACTCTGGTGGGTTTTGCTTTACACAGGACATGGCACTGCACACCCTGAACACCACAGCCTGCTGTCCTTGGTTGTAAACATTTGTTCCTCTGCATAAACACCATGAAGTCACTTTTCAGATGGTTCCATGCTCTCTGGCCTCAGCCACCTTGGGCCATGAGCTGAAGTTAAGCTAAGGTGCTTCTCAGCACAGGGCATGAGGCTGCACTGAAATAGAGAATTTTGCATTCTTACTTTGCCCAAATGGGAACTAACTGAGACGGTTAAATAAGCAGGGATAAGGCAGTTTCACAGTCTGGTTCATGGTGATGTATTCTTAAATACTCAATTTAAAATCACTGGTCTATGCAGAGCCCCAGGGCTTAGGGCCACAGCCTCCTCTAGCCAGGGATGGTAGGCACAGCCTGGCACTAAAATGGCTTGGTATTAACATCATCAGTCATAGTTTCTGTGATTATAACTTTGCCAAATTTGTATTTGTCGGTGGAGTGGAGCCCCTGAAATGACCATAAGGAAAAACCTGCCTACTCTAAAACAGAATTTAAATTAAGATCTAGCCAGAAATTGTTCAAATCATCTCTAGAAACAAGCTTAAGGGAACAACACTGGACTGTGAACACTACAAAACTTGTGGTCTTTTTATTGTAAACTCTCCAGACCCCCATGCTCCAAAATTTGTCCTGTGTATCAGAGATGCACTTTTTACTGCAGCATGAAGAGCTGTGCACAGCTGGATAATTGTCCTGGTTTTGTTTTATAAACCTTCAGAAACTGTGTTTTTGCATGTGTCCTTTGATCTCAAAAGCTGAACACCTCACCCTCACAGCTACTGGCACTGCCCATGCTGGCACCACAGATCACAGATAACGAACCTGCTTCACTTCATCACCTAACCAGGAGAGGACTAAAAGTGGACCGAGGGACATGGCAACAAGTCTGGAAAAGTGAGATTAGACCAAGGGGGAAATAAAATGACAAGGGCTGGAATTAGCAACTGCTAATTCCCTAGAGGTTGATGTTCCATCCTTATCTGTGTATTCTCACACACATTGTACATGCAGTGAAATAATGTCTGAACTACCCTGACACTCAGTTTGGGTAATTATCTTGCTATATGTTTGCACTGACCAAAATGTCCAGTATTTTGGTAGGTGTAGGTGCTTGGTCAGTTCCAGTGTAACATACAATAATACCTCTGCTACTAACTACTCTCTGTATATGAGGCATTTTAGGAGACAGTTTCCCTGCTAGGCCACTGGTGTTTCCTGTAATATAAATTCTCTTTTTAAAAAAGTAAAAATTTTTTTGTTGGAAACTCCTTTGAATGCTAGCTATTTGGGAGTATGCCAACAAAGTACCACATGCTGCCATTTTCAAACATGAGGGGTTACTTTTTGTTCTGTTGATTGTAACAGAGATTGTCATAGGAAGAAATATCATCATTCTGAAGTAAGAAATACAAACAAATGATGCTGTTGCTTAAACATAAATCCCACGTTATGGAACTAGAAAGCTATTAAAAACAAACCATTTGCATACAAACAATTATTTTTAGAAGTCCAACTGTTTACTGTATTTTCAAACAAACTACTTGAAATTCATCTTCTTGAGCTGAGGCTGGTGATGAAATCCAGCCCAAAGGAACAACAGAGCATGAGTCAGGACTTCCCACCAGGACACAGCCGTGAGCTCCCTGTGCTCCTGCTTTGGGCACGCGACACTGACCTGCTGCACGGGCACTTCTCCAGCTGCAAAGCATAGAGGTATCTACTTCCCTTGCTACCTTTGGTGGGAAATATTAATTAATAGTACTAGAAAATCATAATATATTGCTTTTTCCAGTTTTCTGCAGTGGTTTAGTCTAAACTGATTGCATGTTAAAACTTCTCTGCAAAGCCACTGGAGTTAGTTTTATTTCTTACTACACATTACCAAAATTATGTATCACAGTTGGTATTAGTTTGCAATTTGGGGAGCAGACAAAATAACAATCAGCCCACAGAAGACATTACTCCAGCACTCACAATTTGGTGATCCCACAAAATGTGTGCAACCCACGCAGTTTTCACAGGGTCTACACCCGCCCCGATGCAGGTGAAAGCAGGCTGGCCATGACAGGGCCTTCCCGTGTGACAGCCATTCAGCATAGAAGTGGGGTTTCATTTCCAGATGTGCTGACTGGAGAAGGCTAGGCTGTGCCACCTGAGCTCCAGCACAGGCACAGCCCAGCTACTGGAAAACTGCCCTCTGTTATGCCAACTGCCACAGCCGAGCTTCCCCAGTGCCCAGGCTCTGCAGGTCCCTGACCATGGGCAAGACTCCAATGAATCACCAGGGATTTAGTTGCTAGAGAAAACAGAAAAGGGGATAACCTCCAGAAACTTACTGAACCCCTAGACCTTTTCCATTCTCTCTCTGAGTTACTGAGGCCCACACTGCAAGCATCCAGCATACATTTAGGTTCTAGTTGCCTCTCTGCCTAACACCCAGGAGGGACCATGGCAGGTTCAGAGGTGGCAGTGAACCCCCTGCTCTGCTGCTGGGGCTGTCGGTACCACCCACTATGGCAGGGGAAACTCAAAGGCCTGAATCCAGAACTTGGAGGAGACATAAGTAAAGAGGAGACATAAAGAGGAAGCAACTTTAATAAACTGCATTTCAAAATATACACTGTGATTTCCACCTACACACACAGTAAGTGCCGCTTTGGCGATGGATCCCAGACAATAACCTTGTTTGTTTGAAGTGAGTCATAGTACTTTTTCACGTATTACACACCAAAAAGACTTCCTATTGTCAGCAGCTCTTTGACTTCAACTTGGTTGTACTGAAGATGAAAAAGTGTTCAGGGCCAGATTCTACCAGATAAAGTCTCAGTGAAATCAATAGGAGTTCTTTCTGTACCAAGCCCATAAGCCTGTGTGGAGATTTGGCTTTGTAGAGCTATTTGTCCAAATCTAAAGAAAAGTACACTCCACGCATTTCCATGTCAAAGGCTACTTCAAAGGCAATACTCACTATTTTTTAGCTCTGGGAGTAGCATTCTTAGTTTATCAGGGCTATCAGTCAAGCTGCCCGCCCTCTTTCCAGAGCTGCGAAACGTTCTTAAAGTGAGTGAAAACCTTTAACAGCAAACCAAAGCACTAAGCAAGAAAATATCCAGCGAGTGGTATTTTAGTACTCCTGAAATATGTCTAAATGATCGAGAAAAGTAAACTTACATCAGGTTTTAATCAAAGTTACACCAGGTTTCCCACAAACACTTTTCTGACATACTCAGATAATGAAGAGAGAAACAATGCCACAGAATGTCATAGGACAGACAATATTACACAAACCTGTGCCATTCATTGTCAAAAGAATAGTCAGGGGCCTCGGGCTAATACAAGTGCTCATAATAAAAAATGCTCAGCTGATATAATTAAAAATTAATTCCTAATTGGGATAGGAAGCACAAAGGGTCCATTCTGAGTCTTAAGCAGCTCAACCATCTGAAAAGTTAGTTAAAAACTTTTCATGCAGTGATTCAGCCAAAAACATTAAAGAAATGCTTGTTTTCACGATCTGTGAGACTTTTTCATATAAAGGATCTTTTCTGCTCCTGCTTGCATGCTACACAAAAGAGCTTTCTAAACTTTGTGATAGTCTCATAAAGCATGGATCCCAAAACGCCTGGATAAGCATACAGGTATTCTCAGCCTGAAACACAGCTGATGTATTTTCCTCCCTGCAACCATCCTTTGTGAACAAAAATCCCCTACAATAAAAATAAAGCTCATAGTCCCACCCACCCTCCTGAAAGAATGAGAAAGACTAATGTAGATAAATTCAGGCACACAAAATGGATGTGATCTACACATACTCAAAGATAAACATGAACAGCTACAGAATTGGAATTGCTGTTCTCATAAGATGACTTTTATAGATCATAAACTTCAGAGATGCGGAGATCCACAGCTACCTGCCTAAATTCTCTATTGTACTTTTTCAGTGCAGTGCCCAGCCATGGCCCACTGAAGAGGGATTAGCTCTAAAGCAAAAAGTCTGTTGCTGCATCATAAAACAGAAAAAAAGGCTGTTTCCATCAAGGCTAAACTTTGTGAGATCAAAGCAGTTGCTGGGGGGGTTCTGACCACACTATAGCGGGTGTGCAGGTCTTTGAAATTATGTTGTCATGGACAAATTATGGCAAACGGCAAACACTCTTTTTAATCACAACAGCTTTAACACAGGGCTTTTCTGACAACATTGTCTGTGAACACCGATCTTGCTCTATAAGCTTGCATGAAAACTATCTACCTCTGAGAGCTCATCAGGCACTCACACTGACTGGAAAATGAGATCTCTAACTCATGGTGCTCGCTCAGAACACCAAACCTGCTTTCTGACAGCAACCTGCACTTCTGAGCTTTTGCATTCTTCTGTAAATAACAGCTATATCAGGATTTTACCCTGCTGCACCCTCAGGGCAGGGCTTCATCTGTGCTCTGCTTCAACCTATGCTGCAGAGCAAGCAACTAACCCAAGCTCCCACCTTGCTTTCAGTGATGAGTAAATAAAATTGGAAATGTCCAGCACTCCAGAAGTCATTGCTGGCTTGCTGAATTTTGGACTCCCATCAATACAAAATCACTATGTGCTATTGCTACTGAAGGAAGATGTGAGCTAGCATCTCCATTTTCAGCAGATGTATTAGCCAGGATAATCCTATTTAGCCCAGGATTTGAAGTTGGTATGAAAGGCTGGATGCTGCTCACCTCAAAGTCAATGGAAAAGTTAAAAGTTTACTTTGACAGAGAGAGAAATGGATTTTTAACGCTACTCTACAGGATCAAATGTTTTCACATATGCTGGTTCCAATTCAGTGGAACTTTGTATGCTCGCCGTGGCAGCAGTGTTAGCAACTTTCCATGGAGAATGGTGCCATTCTGCGCTTCAGGGGAAGCCTTTGTTTTACTTTAAAACCAAAAAAAAACATGCACTGTATCTTAATATAGGATTCTCCCAAACAAACAGAAAATGTGCAAAGCACATGCATGGCACTATCCTATCTTTTAAAAGTCTGACCTGATCAAACACTAAAATGTAAATCAGTCCTTCATGGGAGATGGAAACAGAGTGGACACAACCTCCATACTGGAAAAGAATTATGAAAAAAAATCATCTTGGTACAAGCCTACAACTCTCTGGATGACACAGTTGTGAAGTTTACTCTGTGTCTGAGCACCTGCTTGTGTCAGGCACTAAAATGTAAAACAAATACAGTGCAAGAAAGCTGAGCCAGGGTCTGTCAGGTTTAAAGACAGCTCTAAGTCATTGAGCCTGCCTGGGGGCAGGAAGACACCGATGTTTGCCCTGTGTTATGAACGAAACGAATGCAGCACATGGCAAAATCACACAAGCCCAAGGTGAACCAGACCCAGTATCTTCCTAGTGGGAAAGAGATCTTACCAACACAAACCCCAGCAAAAGTCTATAGCTTGAATTTGCATTAGAGTTTTGTCGCACAAAGTCCCTGGGCAAACAGCTAAAGGATTGAAGTGGAAAGTAAAGTTTCCATTATGTTGAGCATGTGAAATCTAACACTTGTTAACATTCTTCTGACAAATCATTTTGGAAGGAGAATGGCTTCTTTGCTTTACTAAGTAAGGTTTGAAGGGAAGTATTTTGGGGTTCTCTTTTTTTTTTTCTGCAGCAAATTGTTTAATTTTCAGGGTTTTCTTTAATACCTAGCCCCTGCCCTTCCCAACCCTGTGACAATGAGGACAATATCTTTTCACTAAATTTTCACAAAGAGGAAAAAATCCTGTAAAAATTAAACTCTAGCTCCTGGTATTGTGAATTGTTTGGATGGTAATCGATTTTTTTTTTTTACTTCCCGCAGCATTCAAAAGGGCTTGGGCTGGGAAGCGCCTTTCTGGTGGTGAATAGGGGCTGCTTCAACCAGTTGCAACTGAGGTCAACGGACAATCAGGGGAACTGCTCCTCCCAGCACTCTCTGACCCAGTTCATTATTTTGGGTCTTACTGTGTCGCTGAGGCCACCTGAATATTGTTTAAGCTTCTCTACTGCCCAGCCCGGATGCCACCCCCCTCCCAGTCAGAGCCCCTTATTGTGAGCCTCAAAAACCAGATACCGAGGTGGGATGCGGCTGCCTCAGGAAATCCACCCGAAGTGGTACAGGAACTGATTGCAAGATAGCACTGAGCACTGAGACAGGGAGCTTGTGTGAAGAATTCAGCAGTCTCTGATTTTGTTCTTCATTGACAACCAGCACTGGCCTGTTCCAATACCGGGCATACAAAGCAGAAAGTTTCTTTCTAAAACTGCTTACAAGAGTAAATAAGAACAAGAAACCACAGACAGTTATATTACTGTAAAACCTCCAGTGGAGCCCATTACTGTTCAGACTGGAAGAAAACAGCATCACGGCTGTCACACATTTAGCAAACTCAGAATGCAACTGGAAAAGGAAATGATTCAGAAACCACAGGTGCTCAGCACCAGGCTGCTGCGCCTCGCTGGCAGCCCCTGGGCACAGGCACTTGCGAGGCAGCAGGAACCCAAGGCCAGGTTAAAATTAGGGATCAACTCGGAACTGTGCTCAGCCCGGCTCTCGATGCTGAGCTGCACCACAGGCACAAACAGGCATTTCCAGGTGAAGAGCGGGCCCAGGGGAGCGAGTGCTACCCTCCTGACTCCTTTCATCATGCCAAAAAGAAAAGTAAAAGCAGGTCTAACATACCGGGGGGGCACAGGAAATACATGTACTAGGTTGAATTGGGAAGGGAGATTTTTAAATTACTATTTATTTCCAACATTGCCACCTTTTTCTCCAGTATCCTGCACAGTACCTGTCTGCCTGTCCAGTTTTTTTACAGCATCATTCAAGCCTACAGAGCTCCATGGGAGGAAACATGTACCTGTATGTCTTCAAACAGTGCTGCCCATAACACTGAGTCTTTCTTTACTGAAAGTACTTATACGAAAGATTTTAAAAAAAAAAGCCATAACTCACACACTTATCTCTGCAATAAAATTCCTCACTTCTAAACATTTTTATCCTAATGAAATTCTAATAGAACAGATTCGGCAGTCTTTCACAAGCCTCTCATTTTGCTTGGTCAACTCTTTCCAGTGAACTGGACAAACCGCATTTCGTGAATAATGAACAAACCCGGCCATCACACTGCGACAAGGCAGAGCTGTTTATAACCGGGTTAAAATCAGGATTTTTTTTTTTTTCTAAATCTCTTCGAAAACAGAGCCACGAACGCCGGA